>NW_019727090.1:644174-877974 GCF_002891405.2 Cryptotermes secundus
GCAGCCAAGCCCCTGCCCAGGCCTCCAAACAAAACGCATTTTAAAATCCGGTTAATATGTTAATTTCTTAGAATTTGCTCTAAGAACTGTAACGGCTATGCGGACAACCACGCACTGTCTCTGGTTGGAAGAAAAAGAAGTCTTGGGAAGAACTTACGACGCATACTTTCCTTCAAATCCTTCGGTTTCTCTTGAATCATCAGCTGCCACGCGAGCCTTAGGCCAGTGCCGTCCCAGAACGTTTTCTGAGTCACCCTGCATTTCCATGACCTGCAGATTTATACTGCATACTTTTGGGGGGGCTTTCCCGTTATGCTTCATTCGTAGAGAACATTTATTCCACTGGTTTTCGTATTATTGTATACTTTCTTTTAAATAAACAGGTTCGATTCCTGGTGCTACCACATTTTCTGAAGTAATGGGTCTGGAACGGGGTCCACTCAACCTCGTGAGGATAACTGAGGAGCTCTTTCAAGGAAATAGCGGCTCCGGTCTAGAAAACCGAGATTAACGAGCGTGGGGAACCGTTGCGCTGACGACGCGACACCCTCTATCCGCTAAAGTTGGCACTAACTTCGCCGACAAGCTGAGGTCGCTCGGTCGGTACAGTTCGCTTGCGGACTACAGGCCACGGAGTTCTTTTAAACAAAACATACCCTTCTTGATGCGCATTGTGTTATCCCATGATAATGGCGTCTATGCCCATATATTCGTATACATTTCACTCGTACTGTTTCGATCTGTGTTCCCTTATTAAGGCTGGGGCCACACGAAGTACGTCCGTTACAACGGACGTTGCTGAGGACAGCGCACAGTTGCAGAATGCTGTGCGTAGTTTTTTGTCTGCAGTGGAGCGAGAAGAAAGCGTAGCATTCCCCTCTCTTGTTTATTTCTACAACTGACGTCACGACGTTCGTTAGAACGGACGCATTTTGTGCGCTCGCGTGACCCCAGCCTCAGTGTCCAGTATGTTAACACGGGGTATGGTAAAATGTAAAGGCCTAGTTATCCCTGTAGGTGATTATGTAATTAAGCACTATGCCATGGAGGCATATGAGGGAGTGGACCTATAGCTCCAACATTCTTGACTTTGTCACTAGATGGAGGTCAGTGGTCCACTTCATGCCCCTGCCGCTTTACTCTCAAGGGGTGGACCCCAAAGCCGGTCTGGGGTCTCTTTCCCCTGCTGAGAATCAAACCCCGGTCGTCCATCCCTTGATATGGTCCCTATCCCGACTGAGCTATCTGGACTCCCCAGTGTATAGCAAAGCTAGCAATACTTATTACTTACTGGAAATTATGCAGTTAATGATCCATTTGCGTGCAGTTTTCTCTAGCATATATTACAATTTTTTTATCTCCTTTATTGACAATCAGATACTACAATCTTTTAGTCAATTTGCTGACTTGTGCATAATTAGTTAAGAATTGTACACTTCAGTGGCTGAGTGGGTCACTTCCATCGACGCGTCCCTCAGATTTTTATCTCTTCTGGCCACTTGATTACAAATGTGTAAAATTTCTTAGATACAAGTTTAACATTTAAATCTTCGCCAGTTTTGCAATTATTACCTCTAACAATTAAGCACGTAGAATTTGTAAGTAAGGACAAAAGGCAAAGCTATCCCTGTAACAGGCCATGGAGACCTGTAGGTTTGTGAGACGTCGAGGCTCCCACATTCTCTAGAGTGTAGACAATCATCTCACAGATGACGGCGAGGTTGTCAGCGTATAGATAATTGGGTTATGCATAAAGAATAGTATCACAGTGTTCAACGTTATAAAACTTTATTAGCGCTAATAATACAGACCACTAAGGAAGTACGCACGAGGGTGCTGTAGCTCTGACCGTGCAATAGAGCTATCCCTGGTGGAGTGATTTCCTTCAGCGGTCTCGCTGCTACGTCGAATGGCATTCCACTTCAGTCATGCGCTCTATGCTCTATTCTGCGGCTGGCGCAGGAAATGCGGTCGGAGCGGCCGCAAGCCTTAGGCGCCGGCAGCCTTTACCCGCAGCAAGATTCCTGGTACTCATTCTGTTAGGGGCTGGGTCGACCTCAGGGCCGTAGTGCGGCTGGAAGGATTAGGTCAACTGAAAAATTCAATTACCTCATCGGGAATCGAAACCGCGACCTTCCGGCTTGTAGTATTACAGTAGTAATAGTAATGGAGGTGGTAGCCTAACGAACCCGGGGCAATTTAATCAGTAAAGAGAATGGCTGCGGGCTAGATGACCACGGTTACATTTTCTATGAGAGCCGGGGGATTTCTCTGTTATCCATCTCGTCCACACATCATCCTGAGGACCATGCAGTTCCCTATGCAATGAGTTCCGGAGGTAAATTGGGCGTAGTTTGAAGCTGACCTGTCATCTCTACCCAGTGCTAATGTCTAAAATACGTGTACACCCTTTTACTTTTTCACGGACTTGGTCCTAATTAAAGGGTAAATTTACCCTTAGTTGTATTACTGAAGCCTGTCTGTTTAAACTGTAATTCTAGCGAGATGCATCACCGTTATGCTCAGTAGTCTAAATAAACCTAGATCATTCGTCCTCACGAAAAGAAAGGCTCTCTCCGGTATCGTAATAAAACAGCATACCACTGAACACGTGGCATAAATTTATGCCAGCCTCTGACAGGTCAGTATATAATTGTATTAATTACTTGCCACTAATCCATGTGCAGCATATGTGTACGGAAGTTAAAGGCTGCGGTCTGCATGACAGCTTGTAATTCCGGTATAAGAGATCTGTCAACCATGGTATTTCTCTCCATGGTGCCATCCGTGTCTGTAATGTCTAAAAGTTTTTAGTTCTTTTCTAGCCTTCTTTCCTCACATGAGGAATGGTAGTATTATGTCAGTGTACCAGTCTGCATTGCTATGTGGGGGCACGCGGAAGAGTAGTATGTCGAGGCACTATGCTACAAGCCGGAAAGTCGCGGGTTCGCGTCCCGATGAGCTATTTTTTTTTAATTTACCTAATCCTTCCAGCCTCACTATGACCCTGTGGCCGACTCAGCCTCTAACAGAAATGAGTACCAGGGATCTTCCCGTGGGGTAAAGTGTGGCCGGCGCGTAAGGCTGACAACCTTACCGCCGTCCGTGAGCCGATTGTCTAGACAACTGTGGGAGCCTCGACGTCTCAAAACTCTATGGGCTTTCACTGCCTGTTACAGGGATAGCTTTACCTACCTTTACAACACTAACGTGGAGGCATTGCGAACTTGTGAGGTGGGAGTGACACTATCGCCACTTCATGTACGGCCCTGAAATGTTTTGCGCGGTACTATAATTTAGACAGAGATGCAATTTTTGTTGAGACAAATTTTTATGGAATGTAAAACAATAACTTGGCGGCAGTATGACATCTAAGGTCAGCTGTCGGTTTGCTGCCGGTAACGAATGAATTAATTGGGGCTAGACACGTAAAACACACTGAGGCTGTCCGGCTGTATTACACATGACGCTTTTCGGCAGTTAGCGCATCGTCATTGGGTGTTTTTAAACTCACTTATACAACAAAGAAGGTGTGACGAAGACAACTTTGCTGATAGTAATGACCTATCAGGCAATGACCACGTCGCAGGAAGGCGAGTAACTTACTCTGATTTCTATCACCACCTTTGCCTCCTTTACTTTCATATATTCATTCACAACATGTCCATGGGTCCCAGTACTATCCTTCCATGACGGAGGCCAGTTTACTTGGAAAGCTCTTGTAATTTAAAGGACAACTTGTTGTGAAATTGTGAAATCATTGTCATTTATGCACTAATTCGCTAAAACTGCTACTTCTTACTTGAGAGTAAAATTCACTTTCCATTTTCTAGAAACGCAAGTGAAACCGCACACTCTACATGTGTATGGGAGCGCACATGCATCACAGCTCGTCCAGGAGCTACTGTGCAGCGCGTCAATGTGACCCACAATCAGAATATCTTTCTATCGAGTCCCTGAATGTGCTACCCTGAGAAACTAATGGTTAATACTGCTGATTCGTCTTCAGGCAAATGGCGACGTAGGTCACGAAAATTTCGTTCTAGATTTTTTAAAATTCGCTTATTACAATCACTTCCTCATATCTTATTTCAAACTACGTAATTTTTGCAGTTGATACAGAGTCGGTAATTATTCCTAGAGGTCTTGATCTCAGAGACTAAACAGCCCAAGATCATATGCACTTTAGACAGCCCCGCTGAATCTTCTGTCATCATCATCAGTAGTAGTATTTTGTAGAATTAAGGGTGGTGGTGGTGGTGGTAGTAGTAGTAGCAGTAGCTGCAGCATATTGCTATTATCACTGCTACTGCGGCTGCTATAATGATTTTAACTCGGCCGACTTGGGCCGCGCCATAGCTCAAACGGTTAGTCGCTGGCTTCCCACCGCGGCGGCCCAGGTTCGATCCCGGGGTCTGGTCAAGTGGGATTTGTGGTGGACAAATTGGCGCTGGGGCAGCTTTACTCCGAGTACTTCGGTTTCCCCTGCCAATCTTCATTCCACCAATTGCTCCACAATCACTCTCACCTATCATCTGGGGCTGGTACAATAGGCCAGAAGTGGCCGCAGTACAAGGGACTTAGTCCCACCCCACTAGCAATAAAAAGAACTCGGCCGACTTATATTCCAGAAGTTTCAGATTCGAATATTGCCTTCATTATAGATTTTCGTCTCTCTCGAGCCAGAAAGACGGTTTCACAGGAGACGAGCTTACCCGCTCTTTCCTAACTACCGTTACAAAACCGCCGTCAGAAAAGTTTACGCCCGTCACAATGGACGATTCAGGTAGAAAATACCTAGCCGGAGCCGTAACCTCTATGGCGTCAGGGATACCAACCACCGCACACACAACAGTGTCGAAGATGAAACATGTGAACAAACAGACGAACACTATCTATTTTTATTACTTTTATTGTATGCATCCTGTTGTGTGTCACTACTGTATGGTTAGCTAACGTATCCGTCAACACAACAAGAAATATGTTGTTACAATTAAAATCAATACCTCATAGCTTGAATTTTACTGTTTACCTCTATATGGTTCGGTCCTCGTGGGTCAATCATGATCCCATGAGGATATGTAGCGGTAAACAAAATTCAAACTATGTGATATTGATTTTAATTGTAACAGTAATTGTCTTGTTGTGTTGACGGATACGTTAGCTAACCACATAACAATGTCTCATTTACATGCGTTTATTTAGTACGCTTTGTAAAAATATAAACAAGAAATATTCTTATTTAATGTAGTACTTGTAACTGGGAGGATGAAGTGACAGGAGGTTGGAGAAAACTGCATAATGAGGAGCATCATATCTTGAACTGTTCTCCAAGTATAATTAAAATGATCAAGTCAAGGAGGATGAGGTGGGCAGGGCATGTAGCACGAATGGGGGAGAAGAGGAATGCATATAGGATATTGGTGGCAGAGCCAGAAGGAAAGAGACCACTGGGAAGACCAAGGCGGACAATATTAAAATGGATCTTAGAGAGATAGGATGGGATGATATGAATTCGATTGATCTGGCTCAGGGTAGGGACTAGTGAAGGGCTCTTGTGAACACGGTAATGAACCTTCATGTTTCATAAAATGCTGGGAAATTCTTGAGTAGCTGCAGATTTGGCTTCTCCTCAAGAATGGCTCAGCTCCACAAGTAAGGAACTTATAACTAAGAAGCCTGCGGTACTTTGGTTTAGAAAATTCACGAGTCAAATTGACATACGGTACTTCGCTCCCTGATCTACATAAAGCATGTGGACAACTTCACCGATCTATGTTGATCTGCTGGGAGAGAACAAGATGCATGGGCTGTGGAGCCATGGCCTACTTTAAGACCGCAACATCTGTGGCTGCATCGCCAGGCCTCCGTATTGCTGGAACTCAGATTGATAACAAATAAATAGACGGCTTATTGATTGATTGATTAATTGATTACGAATGTACACGTACTAAACCTTGTTCATTTATTACCTTGCCTGTGAAGGATATCTGAAGAAATTGGTGACAATAGTTTCACAAGTCATTTCGTTACAACACAGTAATTTCTATTAGAATCGTTCTATTATCGTTCTTCTATTGTCAGACACGTATAAATACGTAAAATATCTAATTATCTAAAATTCGTGCCTTGCATGGGCATTAAGCCTGTCGTTCCGAAAACAGAATTAAAGCAACGCCGGACCCTTCATAGACGAAGTGAAGACTAAGAAAGCGATAATAATTTTTGTTGTTACTATTACAGTTTCTTGGTCTTCAGTATTAAATATGGAGTCGGAATAACACACAATGAATAGTGCAGGTAATATACACATATATGAACATATCATTTACTTGGCGCATAGTTTATTTGAATGTAGTTACAAGAGTAAGTTCTCTTTCAAATAATTATTATGCAATTATTCGGTTGCTCAGTGACAGGCTGTGACACTTTATTTGAATGTAGTTACAAGAGTAAGTTCTCTTTCAAATAATTATTATGCAATTATTCGGTTGCTCAGTGACAGGCTGTGACACTTTATTTGAATGTAGTTACAAGAGTAAGTTCTCTTTCAAATAATTATTATGCAATTATTCGGTTGCTCAGTGACAGGCTGTGACACTTTATTTGAATGTAGTTACAAGAGTAAGTTCTCTTTCAAATAATTATTATGCAATTATTCGGTTGCTCAGTGACAGGCTGTGACACTTTATTTGAATGTAGTTACAAGAGTAAGTTCTCTTTCAAATAATTATTATGCAATTATTCGGTTGCTCAGTGACAGGCTGTGACACTTTATTTGAATGTAGTTACAAGAGTAAGTTCTCTTTCAAATAATTATTATGCAATTATTCGGTTGCTCAGTGACAGGCTGTGACACTTTATTTGAATGTAGTTACAAGAGTAAGTTCTCTTTCAAATAATTATTATGCAATTATTCGGTTGCTCAGTGACAGGCTGTGACACTTTATTTGAATGTAGTTACAAGAGTAAGTTCTCTTTCAAATAATTATTATGCAATTATTCGGTTGCTCAGTGACAGGCTGTTCAGTCCTCATTTGTCCATTTGTAATATGCACATACGCCCTTTGTTTTTGTTCAGGAACAGTTAAATCAGGAATGGTGAGATGGAAGGGACATGCACAAAAAAAAAACGAGAAATTTATACAAAGCTACGTTAGAAAAATCTCGAGGTAAGAGAACACTTGTAAGACATTGACGCAGATGGAAGATAACATTAAAATGAATGTTAAATGCATAAAATGAGAGGATGTAGCCTAAATTCTTCTGGTTCAGATATGGACCAGTGACGGGCTCTTACGAACACTATAATGAACCTTCAGGTTCCGTAAAATGTTTGGTGTTTATTGACTACCTGAACAACTATTAGCTTCTCAAGAAGGGTCCTATTCTTTGTTTGTTTTTTTAATTCGCTTAGTGGGGGGTGGAGTCCAACTGGTTCCACTCGGCACGGCTGCCACTGATTGGCCTATTGTAGCCTGCCCCGGGTGATTATGATAATGGAGAATTTGGTGGAATGAAGATTGCAAGGGAACCGAAGTACTCGGAGAAAACTCGCCACGGCTCCAATTTGTCCAGCACAAATCCCACTTGACCAGACCCGGGATCGAACTCGGGCCGCCGCGGTGAGAAGCCAGCGACTAACCACTTGAGCTATGGCGCGGCCTTCTTTGGTGTTAGTCCGTTAACTAACAGTTTACAGCTGATGTTGGCATGTTGAACATTTGCCTAAACTTTATCTTTATACAGTTCATCAGCAGAGTGTGTACACGTTTTTGTTGGTGGCTCATACACCTTTAGCAGCAGCAGAGAAATCCTATTTTTATGCGAGGTCAGCATTAAAGGGGAACTGTTAGTTAATCAAGAAGGCGGTGTGCGCGACTCAATTGCTTTATTAACCATACTTTTCCATTCTGTTTATCCATAACATAACAATAAACTTGTCATACTTCTGCTCGTCCTCGACACAACGGTCACAACAAGAAAGTCAGCCTCTAGTTATCATAACTATCGATTTCTTTCGTGAACTGACTTGATCCTGTCACTTTACTTTTATTATGTCAGGGTCAATAGCAGCCCATTTCCCCTATACTCCACGTCAATATTCAGATATCCTTCCTGCGTGGATGGAAATGCATCCTTCGCTGTCACAGAAACATGATAAATGGCGTTGATAAGACGACACAATGTTGGATATTCGGTCAAATATTGTTAAGCACACATGCTGCATGCTGGACTATACCTACAGCTTTAGACAAAATTAAGGGACAAAATACACCCTGTTCTCGTTCAGTACTTACTTACTTAATTACTCATGGAGCTGAGCCCTTCTTGAGGAGCCGCCAATTCTGCAGCTACTCAAGAATTTCCCAATATTTCATGGAACCTGAAGGATCATTACCGCGTTCACAAGAGCCCTCCACTGGTCCATATCCTGAGCCAGAACAATCCAATCCATACCATTCCATCTTATCTCTCTAAGATCCATTTTAATATTGTCCACCCACCTGCGCCTTGGTCTTTCCAGTGGTCTCTTTCCTTCTGGCTTTCCCACCAATATCCTATATTCATTCCTCGTCGCCCCCATTCGTGCTACATGCCGTGCCCACCTCATCCTCCTTGACTTGACCATTCTAATTATACCTGGAGAAGAGTGCAAGTTACGAAGTTCTCGTGTAGTAGTGATGGTATGCTTCTGGCTCCACAAGAAAATGGTGGACGTTTCTAATACAGCATGTTCCATACCCCTTTGATGTATTCTTGGCCAGGAAAACTATTTGCGTATAGGACACAAAGCGGACTACACTGCTTTGTATTTTCAAAATGAAAGCACATTGAAATACTAAATACCCTTGTCTTGGAATGTCAAACCACCCAGTGTACAGTAGTTTATTGTAAATGATCCAGCTATTTACATGACCTTGTAGGTTTCAGCCCTTCGGGGCCATCTTCAGAGGTTGAACAGTATAGGAAATATAAGAATAGAGGCGACGATGTGTCATTTTGTAATACAGAGCACTTTCAATAGTAATTGTAAGATTCGTTGCATTATAATACTGTTGGAGTCTTGTATGGGCAACGGTCCGATTTTGTATTCGGAAAATAGTGGTCCACCGTTCATTGCGCATTAACTGAAAGGAAGTTCAACTCACAACTGAACCTGTAGAAAATACAGACCTACATGACGAGTTGCTTATAATCATATGGCAATATATTTATAAATAGTTTTTTTACTGCTAGTGGGGTGGGTCTAAGTCCCTTGTACTGCGGCCACTTCTGGCCTATTGTACCAGCCCCAGATGATAGGTGAGGGTGATTGTGGAGCAATTGGTGGAATGAAGATTGGCAGGGAAAACCGAAGTACTCGGAGAAAACTTGCCCCAGCGCCACTTTGTCCACCACAAATCCTACTCGACCAGACCCGGGATCGAACCCGGGCCGCCGCGGTGGGAAGCCAGCAACTAACCGCTTGGGCTATGGCGCGGCCCTAAGAAATAGGCTAGCTGAGTGATAAAGGAGTATGAGCCACTGCGGTCACACCGTTCGTGTTGTAATTTCCACGTAAGTATATGAACTCTTCTTATTAGTTCTCCTACCAAACGTAAAATGCCTTATACATAAAGTCAAAGACCCAGAACGATGTCCAGTGGTTTATTATTCCATCCTCAAGGCTGATGTGGCAACGGAGTATTCTCTGACGTAATTACTTTAATGGTGATTTCAAAACAAAACACACACGCAATAGCACACGCTGTTATTCCTTCATCATTAAACCATATTCGGTAACTGCGTGTTTTAAACCCTGTGTAAGTCAAAACATATTGTGTAGGCCAATGAGTTTTGTTAACGCGGGCAAATTGATGGAGTTGTTATAACCAAGTTCCCTCTGAGACCGCATCTGGCTTAGTTTGCAGAACGTACGAGAGAAGTCAAACCTTGACAGCATGGCGCTACGAAATTGGCAAATATAACGTCATTCCTTGGCTTTCTGCCCACACAAAGTAAACAGCCTATCTTTATGGTAGATTCTAAAGGGTTCTGACTTGGCCGCGCCGCAGCTCAAGCGGTTAGTCGCTGGCTTCCCACCGCGGCGGCCCGGGTTCGATCCCGGGTCTGCTCAAGTGGGAGTTGTGGTGGACAGAGTGGCGCTGGGGCAGGTTTCCTCCGAGTACTTCGGTTTCCCCTGCCAATCTCCAGTCCACCAATTGCTCCACAATCACCCTCACCTATCATCTGGGGCTGGTACAATAGGCCAGAAGTGGCCGCAGTACAAGGGACTTAGTCCCACCCCACTAGCAATAAAAAGAAATGGTTCTGACGATAGCGGATGACACACAGAATTACTTGGTTTTTGGACTTTCTCCATCATCCGGAATTCCAGGTAATAGAGGACACGACGTTTCGGAAACGTCATGTCCTCTATTACCTGGAAAAAGTCCAAAAACCTAGTAATTCTATCTTTATGGTATTTCATACTCATTTTCTCCTTCTTCACAAAGTTTGGGTACAAAGTTCCCCGTTCCGAAGCAAGGAATATTGATGGTACTTCCACCTTTCCATAGCTATACCTTCATTTGTCCTCGAGGTCAGTTTGCTGGCATGTTAATTCCATTTCTGACAGGACCTCCAAATTTTGTGAATCGTATTGTTTTCCACCAGTTGACGTCGAATACTTTCATTTTGACGCGATGTCTTCTCGCTACCCCAACTACTGCTCTTACAAATCTCATTTGCGAAGCACCATCACATGGTTCCTCTGCTTTACCCAGAGTCCAGCATTCGCGGCCGTACAGTAACGACAGTTTGCTACCCGCACCATGAAAGCTGAGAAATATGTTCATCCTCGTTTCTTTTCCAAAATTTCTTCTCAATTTTCCATTTGATTCAATAAAATGTATTACTGCTGTCTCTTTTTCTCTTCTATAGGCAATTAAAGTCCCTTGATATGTGACAGTCCTTAATTTCCTAATTTTTTTCCCTTGGCACTACAGCCCCAGTGGGCCTAGGCCTACCTCCATGAACTTCTCCGTTCACTTGGGTTTTTCTAGATCTTACACATTCGGTAGGACTCCTTGGGCGAGTGATCAGCTCGTCGCAAGGCCTCTACCTGTAGACAAACATAGAAAAACGCACACAAACATTCATGCCCTGAGTGGGATTCGAACCCAAGATCCCGGTTTCCAAGCGAGTGAATACAGTACATGCCTTAGACCGCTCGGCTACCGTGACCAGCAATTTCCTAATTTTTTTTTTCTGTGGCGCTACAGCCCCAATTTGGGCCTAGGCCTACCTCCATGAAACTCTCCGTTTCACTTCGGTTTACTAGATCTTAAACATTCGGTAGGACTCCTTGGGCGAGTGATCAGCTCGTCGCAAGGCCTCTACCTGTAGACAAACATAGAAAAACGCACACAAACATCCATGCCCTGAGTGGGATTTGAACCCACGATCCCGGCTTCCGAGCGAGCGAAGACAGTGCATGCCTTAGACCGCTCGGCTACCGTGACCGGCAGAATTTCCTAATTAGCTCCTTTTAATAATCCTTTCCTTTTTCTTTATTGAAAGCCGTCACAACACAACAATTTATAATATATGTATGTAGTTTCAAGTAGTAATTTACTACATGTTTCGGCTTTCAAGAAGCCATCATCAGGTAAATACACTTAAAAACTTTTAGCTATTGAATTGCATGCTAATTATTTCTTACGAACACGGTAATGAACCTTCGGGCTGTATAACACGCGGGAGATTTCCTGACTGGCTTCACGAAATTTAGTTTCTAGATAATTAATATGCACGTTGAGAACACATCAGTTTGGACTTCATAGGGAGTTGTGACAGAACAGACGTTTTCCACAGAGAAAGTATGGAAACAAAGACAACCTGGCTGATTTCATTCTATTTTTATTTCTGTTTTACAACATTTTATCATCATGTACCATCTAACTCACAGCACGTTTTAAGACGAAACATTATGTTCCGTTGAAATATTTTTAGGATCTAACATTTATGCATTTTTTTTAGTTCGATGCTTGGAAGGGACAGCATTTCTAATTTTACAGTGAAAATCTACGATCCAACGAAGCTCTAGAAACTAAAGTCGAATGGATTTAAATTTGGTTGTCTGTGGGCCCATTCCACTGTCCTTGTCGTACCTAACCACCGTCTGGAAATGCCCCGTCTAGACAATGACGTACTAGGTTCCGTAATACGGCGAGGTAGACTTAAATTGTGCATGTACTCTTTCGGTTTGGCTCGAAGTGCAGAAGTTGGGGCACCAGCTGATCTATTAGCATATGAAGACAACCGTCTCCATTCTTTGAGTTATTACTGTTCATTTTCGTATGGGGCAAGAGAATTTGGGATCAGTACAATGTTAACGATGTAGCCTTGTCTCCCGAAAATAACTGCCTCGAATCTCCGCCCACATAATATTGTAAAATTATACTACGATAGCACGACTTATCATGCAAGCGGTTCTAAGTTTTTCTTGGCATTACAGCCCCAGTGGGCCTAAGCCTACCTCCATGAACTTCTCCGTTCACTTCGGTTTTCTTCTAGATCTTACACACACGGTAGGACTCCTTGGGCGCGTGATCAGCTCGTCGCAAGGCCTCTACCTGTACACAAACACAGAAAAACGCACACACACAAACAAAACATCCATGCCCTGAGTGGGATTCGAACCCACGATCCCGGTTTCCAAGCGAGCAAAGGCAGTACATGCCAGCGGTTCCAAGTTAACTTCTTAAATATCTTCCCTATTAAAAATTTTCGGGCTCGGTAGTGTTTCTCGGCCAGGCTCAAAAATTTCAAAGCCATCATGTAGAGCTTACCTAAAGGAAGGGGGAGAGGAGATGATATGACCTTGAAACCTATCAACTGAAATTTGACAAAGTTTGATATGTAGAATATCACAGATATTCACTTAAAATAATAAGAATCGGAAGTTCACAAGGGAGATGTTTCATGCTAATTATGCAGCATTTAATCCTCTGCTTGCTCCTTTTTACCGTCCTTCTCTTTTATTTTTATTGCTAGTGGGGTGGGACTAAGTCCCTTATACTGCGGCCACTTCTGGCCTATTACCCCAGATGATAGGTGAGGGTGATTGTGGAGCGATTAGTGGAATGAAGATTGGCAGGGGAAACCGAAGTACTCGGAGAGAACCTGCTACAAATCCCACTTGACCAGATCGAACCCTGGCCGCCGCGGTGGGAAGCCAGCGACTAACCGCTTGAGCTGTGGCGCGGCCCTCCCTCTTCTCTTGGTAGCCTGTTCTTCGATAGGAACGTATAACTCTGCCATTAGCAAAATGTGAAATGTTAGGCGTCCCTTACACAGCAAAAGAGAACGTCTTTGTAGAAGCAATGTCAGTCTCTCCGTCTGTTTGTCTGTAACTTGATATCAGTGCATAAATATTTAGGCAGATTCTTGAATTCAATTTGGAAGACTCACTAAGTGTTGTTAGGAAATTCCGGTTTTTACTCATATTGACGCAGAGTGAAGTAAACTTTACTGAAGGCCATAAATTGACACAAAGGACAGTGAAACAACTCCTGAAGATCATTTGAACAGGTTGAAAATGAGCTTTATAAACTCCAACGAACGCAGATCGAAGTTTTGTGTATCTGTTTCATTAGGGAGCTTATCCCTTCCAACTGCAAATACAGAAACACGGCTGACTCAAATGTTGCTGGATCTAGATTCACATTGCGACACATCGATTGGGAAACGGTGGATTAACCTAGAAACTGTCACACTCTATGACGGACGATCTTCATTCTGTTTGGATGATGCCTCATCATCAAGTTATTTGCTTTTGTGGGGTGACTGTAAAGGTGCATATCATAACAGAATCTCTACCATCTGTTATCGTTAACCTTGGAGCAATAAGGAATGATTATAAACAGAATTGAACAATCTACTTGCGTACACACATTCTTACATTTTGCGTAACAACTCAAGGTTATCATGTCTTCCTCTTGTTCATGAAGTTTGTGATTCGATTTCCAAGGTTGAAAAAAATAAACTGTAAAATTTGATATTTCTCCTTAGTCACGATAAGATAATATTTCTCACAGATTCACTTCAGTCATCAGTACACGTGCGTATGTTGTACACAAAACAGTGGTCCGCGACCAACTTTCGTTTCTTTCGACATTACTATTTATTTATCTCTCTTTCTCCATTTTGCGACGTAAAATTACATATCCGGCCCAAAGTTTGGTCGCTGTACGCCTCAGGAATGGAGTACAAGAACCATGTTATTAATTCCAGATCATTGGAAGACAGATTTATGTGACAATTTTTTTCCAGCTGTTGAACATGAATCATTATGCCATCTATTCGACTGTAATCACTCACTCACTCACTCACGGAGCTGAGCCCTTCTGGAGGAACCGCGAATTCTGCAGCTACTCAAGAACTTCCAGCATTTTATGAACCTGAAAGTTCATTACCGTGTTCACAAGATTCCTCCATTGGTCCCTATCCTCGGCCAGATCAATCGAATCCATACCATCCCATTCTATCTCTCTAAGATCCATTTTAGTATTGTCCACCCACCTACATCTTGGTCTTGCTAGTAGTCTCTTTCCTTCTGGCTATCCCATCAATATCCTATAGGTATTCCTCTTCTCCCCAATTCGTGCTACATACCCTGGCCATCTCATCCACCTTGACTTGATCATTCTAATTATACTTGGAGAAGAGTACGAGTTATGAAGCTCCTCATTATGCATTTGTCACAAACTTTCTGTTACTTCATCTCTCTTCTGTCCAAATATTCTCTCAATACCGTTCTCAAACACCCTCAGTCTGTGTTCCTCCCTTAATGTCAAAGACCAAGTTTCACACCCATACAGAACCACATAGAAGTATTAATTGCTATATAAATATGATTATACGTGTTTGTAATAAATATAATTTTTAATCGTTAGCGTCTTTGTGCTGTAAATGCGAGATGGGCTGGGTGCCTGTCATCAGGAAGCCGCGGATCAGATCCTCTGATGTTCATAACTTGCAACAATGAATTAATATCAAATGAATGCGTTGTTGATAGGCATGAGAATAGGAGCCCTTGTCTTCTACATTAGACATTCCTTCTGCTTAACTTTTTTCCCCCCTTGGCACTACAGCCCCAGTGGGCCTAGGCCTACCTCCATGAACTTCGTTCACTTCGGTTTTTCTAGATCTTACACATACGGTAGGACTCCTTGGGCGAGTGATCAGCTAGTCGCAAGGCCTCTACCTGTACACAAACACAGAAAAACGCACACAAACATCCATGCCCTGAGTGGGATTCGAACCCACGATCCCGGCTTCCGAGCGAGCGAAGACAGTGCATGCCTTAGACCGCTCGGCTACCGTGACCGCTATGCTTAACAAAATATAAATATTTCAAAACATCTCATCACAAGGAAAGTACACGCATAACACAAAACATTTGACCCATTAATATCTCTGGAGAATGGAGAAGAATGAGCGGCTAGAACTGTAGCAAGGATGAGCAAAAGAAGTAATGCGTACAAAATTTTGATTGCAAGGCAATATGAAAAGAGACGAACTGATATGCCTACATGCATATAATCGGTCAGCATAGCGCCTGCTCTACGGACTGAACTACTCAGGAATCGCAGTTCGATTATCGGGAAGAGAAAAAGTTTTTTTTTTCAGAGCTTCCGGCTCTGGAGTCCAACCCCCCTTCCTCTCCAGTAGGTACTGCAGGGGTCTTTCTCCGGGAATAAAGAGGCCGGAGTGTACAGTTGACCACTCACTTCCATTTAATGCCGAGGTGAAGATTATGTCCAGTTATATCTTCGCTCATCCATATGTCTTCATGTTGTTGTACTTAAATACAGGGACAATTTTACCTTATAGTCCTACTTATACAGCAATGTAATTAAGTGGATCTTACATAAACAATTTGTAAATGTGTGGACAAGATTTTTCTGGCTCAGGATGGCGTTTAGATGCGAATTTTTGGGAAGAGTCCAATAAACTTTATCCTTCATGAAAGCATGCCCCGTCTTTACGAGCTTAATAAAGCCTCACTTGTCAATGAAAATTCTTCACCACGGTGTCTGGTTTGATATTAAGACAGATTAGCGAAATGAGTTTATTTTGAAGGACTGAAATTTTATTTAGTTTGTTTGGATGTGTTCCCATGTTGGTACTACGTTTCCGAGAACAGAATTGTCTGTGGACACCGGAGAGGAAAAGTTGATTTGAATTATAAATATTTACAATATAAGGGCTAAGAAGTTAGTGATTTCGTGTTTCTTACCATGATCAGTAGAACGCTAATAATGTGCTTAAAGGAAGACTCCGTACCACTGAATTACTTAGTAAGTTTGTATCAACTGAAAAAGTTATTTACCGGAGAAAGACATGAGAATTATTATGTCCGGTGAAGAAGAAGAAGAAGAAGAAATGAAGATCAAGGCGGTCTTTAGGTCTAAACATTTCAAGGTTTTATCCCATAGTTCACCTGGAACCGCTGAGATAAATTTTAAGGATCCTCAGGATCATCCAGGATGATCGATACAAGCCAACCGAAATTCAAACTGTGCGTGTGTGTGTATATATATAAAATTTAAACCATGATAATCCAAAATTAGGATAACCGACACACCAATCGGGTTTCGAATATTGTACCTCAGAAATAAAATCCCGTCTATAGAATACTGTCTTCTGGAATATAAGGCCGTGTAGTCCATTGAAAATCAACCGACGTTTCGGACAGAAACATATCGCCTCCAAGTAAGATATCAGCGTGAAAGCTGGTGGCAATCAGAACATAATTAATTATTTAGTTAATTTAATTACTTAATGAGGTAGATAATAAGTCAGTAAGTGAAAAAGTTAGTTAATGCAGTTAGTTAATTCGTTAGCAAGCGAGCGTGGCAGTAAGTCCGTCAGACAACAGCTAACTACTTTTTTAGTTTAGTTAGTGAATTAGCCGAGTACAGAATTAGTTGCTTGTTGAGCCAGTTACACAGTCAATTAATCAGCGGCTAAGTTTAGAGACAGGAATGCGATTATATCTCGAGAGAAGTGTTCCTCACTCCATGAGCCCCAGCTGGCGCCACAGCGGAAAGAGAGCAGTCAGTCTGTGGCCAGAAGAAAGTTCCTCCCGTGTGTTGTCTGCCGGCTGGCTTATCCTGCTTTCTCTTCTTCCACCTCTTCATACATGGCGCAGCAGATTTGGAAGGAAAGTTGTTATGAGCAGCCACTTTATTAGATGTCTACTCTCTGAATGCAAAATAATTCATGTTGTCACGCCCACTTCATAGGAAGCCTAGCGGTGGTCAAGACAGGGTGAACCTCCAGCAGGAAAGTATCAATTGCGTACCATACCGCAAAGTTTGATTTATTTTTTCTCGCTCCCTTCCTTTCTGTATATCCTTCTCTCCTCCTGCCATTCAATCGCCCTCTTCTTATTATTTATTAATTAATTTACTTATTTATCACTTGCAATACTTGCTACCATTCAGTTCAGAATCTTGTGTCTTCATACCCAAAAGGTAAAGTTGTCCCTATGCTTAACTAATGAAGCACTACACCATGAAGGTGTATGGGGGAGTGAGTGTATAGACACACGTTTTCTTGACCTCGGCACTAGTTGGAGATGAGTGTTCAGCTCCACGCGCCGGCCGCTTTACTCCCGGGAAAAGAGCCCCCAGTACCCATCGGATAGGAGGCTGGGTGGGCCCCAGAGTCGGTTGCATGACATGGAGAAATGAAAATTTTTGCCCCCACCAGGACTCGGTGAAATGTGGGCGCCTCAGATCATGACATTACCTATTTCATTACTGTTGCCCTTTAGTGTATAGTATAATTATTTTTATTAATATTGATTTATTTAATTGTAGTTGTAATTGTATTTGTTTTAGTTGTAATCGTATTTGCATTGTATTCATTGTGTGCAGTGTGTCCTTTATTGCTTGTGCAGTTTCGTGTGCTGTGTTTTGTGTTTATTTTGTGTGATGTATATTATTTGTGTGTGTTGTGTCTTCTTGTACTATCACTGCCACCGGGTAAAACACATTTGCATTTTAAATAAAATAATGTAATAAAATATTTAATATGTCGAGGATACGTGCCAAGTTTCTGCGCACAGGATAAATCTATGTGAATTCTGGGGTCATGCGATGTTGCAAGTCATTGATGCATGCAGCACATTGTGTACTGACGTTAGTAACCTTGCTTGAATGGAACGATTATCGCTGAATGAATTTCCTAGATAACAGTTACAATTTAGACACACACTAACTTTCTAAACATGAGTGAAATGTTGCAATACTCGTACCAACGAACTTCAGTAAAACTTGCACCTGAAGAACTAGGTGTGGGAGTAGACTTATATGAAGTAACTATCTGTTTCGAGTCTGAGCAGCAAACCCTGCGTCGTAACATCTTTGTGGGTTTCCCCATTTGTTCCAAGCGAAAGCCGAAACGTTAGGATAGGCCACTACAACCCCTGTCTAAAATCTAGCAATCACAAAAATGGCCTACCAACTCCATTGTACTGTAATTAAGATGCGAATGTCCACTGGTCGAGACATTCTGTGTTCGATCTACACGAAGTCTGGGAAGCTGATTCGACAGCCACAACAAAAATTCTGTGCGGTCCTGAGCCATTGTTACAGTATTCCTCCGTAAAACATTTCTTACTACTGCATGTATACTGTACCTTCGCTATGGATCCCGAATCTACACTTTCTTTGAGTTTACCGTCCTAATGGCTGCCTTCTCGCATCCCAGCTCATCGCTCTCAGTTACTTCAATAAGACAATGCTGGATGAAAAGGGATGTGAAGTCATTGTTTTAAATGCAGTCAATTTTATTGTCGGGAGGTTTTTAAAAAATCAAAACTTGGAAGACTTAGACGTAGTTTAAAGGATAATGTTACATTGTGAAAGCAATATTACCAGCACATTAGAAGAACAGGAACCAGGATAACGCAGTCGGTATAGCGACTGACTACGAAGTTTGAGTCCCGGTAGGATCGAGAATGTTCTCTTCTCCACGTCGTCCAGAGCAGTTCTGCGGTCCACCCAACATATCCAATGGGTACCGGGGATAAAGGGGCCTGGGCGTGAATCTGACCACTCACCTCTAGCTAGTGCCGAGGTCAAGAAAATATAGATCTATATATTCACTCCCCCATACGCCTTCATGACGTAGTGCTTAATTTGTTAAGCACAGGGACGACATTACATTTTTGATTAGAAGAATAGTCTGTTAAATGAATTACGCTTAGCGTTACTCTAACATCGGACTTTTGTAGAAATTATGATGAACCGTTGGGTTGCAAAACGCTGGAAATTTTTTTATCAGTTTAATATAGACTGAGGGTGTTTGAGAACAGGTTGCTGAGGAGAATATTTCGACCGAAGAAGGATGAAGTGGCAGGAGGTTGGAGAACACTGCATAATGAGGAGCTTCATAACTTCTACTCTTCTCCAAGTATAATTAGAATGATTAAGTTAAGGAGAATGAGGTGGGCAGGGCATGTAGCACGAATGGGGGAGAAGAGGAATGCATATAGATTATCAGCGGGAAAGCCAGAAGGAAAGAGACCACTGGGAAGACCAAGACGTGGGTGGGTGGACAATATTAAAATGGATCTTAGAGAGATAGGATGGGATGGTATGGCTTGGATTGATCTGGCTTAGGGTAGGGACCAGTGAAGGGTTCTTGTGAGCACGGGAATGAACCTTCGGGCTCCATAAAATGCTGAGAAATTCTTGAGTAACTGCAGAATTGGCGGCTCCTCAAGAAGGGCTCAGCTCCATGAGTAAGTTGAATAGCCATCAATTTCATATTAAACCCTGTAACGTCTAGCTAATTAGATATCTATTCAGTTTCCATCTACATAATTCTGGGGGCATATAGCTCCCGTGTTCCTAAAAAGGAGCCGCCACTGAAGTCCCAGTCATCGAAAAAGAGATTGTGGGATGGATTTAAAAAAATGTGATGCAGGAAGTATTCAGAAACCCTGTCCTAGAAGCATAATTGGTTTCAGTTAGTTCCTATATCTGGAGATCTGGCAGTAATTCACTAACGACATTTATAGCCTTGCTTAAGGGTATGGAGAGGCGAGCTACTCACAATTAGAACAACCAGTGTCCTTCAGGGGCTTCTGAATCTAGCACAAACATTCCCGCACCCACCCACACAAATCTACGTCACTGCTGGTTGTCTAACTAATTACATTTCCGTGTTTGTAATACACAAATACAAACTTATGTATTTATTTGATAACTACTAGAGCACCGTCTTCGACCATTTCGCAGTGTCACCTTGTGCTAACAAGAATCCACGACTACCTCCTTCGCTGAATAAACTGACCGAATTTATGCAGTTGATAGTCATTCAGATGTCAAAGGAATATTCTGATTTCATGTTGGCGAACTATCGATTCTCCGAGAATCATACATTCATTTGTAAACTGCTACACCGGAGATGAGTAAACTTTTGCCCGCGGACATGATCCAGCCCTTGAAGAAATTTATTACGGCCCCGCGATTTTTTTGGTTATTATTAATAACACATCTTCTCAATAACTTTTACTTCCATACTTTTCGTTGCATTTTTTGCCATCTATGTGCAGCATCGGTTAGCATTCACTCGTCGTCTTGTCTTCATTTTATATCAGTACATGTTTGGGGCCAACCGGCCTTCGTCAGGTGTGTAGGTTGTGATGAAGGAACCTGCTGCTCGCTGTAACGCTGTTCCATAATATAGACACGGCCATATCGTAACCCAGAAGATGAGGCGCCATTTCTTCACTAGAGAGACCCAGGTTTTATTTTAAATTAATTCACATGAGATGTGTGGTAGACAACATCACACTGGGCAGGTTTCTCTCTGCCTTCATTAGTTTCATCCTGTCAGTTAGCGTTCCAATTATACACCATACTCATCTACTATCAAGGGATGATACATTAGCCCCATCTGAGGGTAAGTCACCCAGCCTCGTCCCAGTCCTACAACTAAAAACAATGTAATGAGTGGTTTATAATTACAGTGTTTACAATAATGCAAATTTTAGGATCCTTGTACATTCAACCCTTATTTAACAATGTTGGCATATAATGTACATGCAACTATAAATGAGAAAGTCGGGTAAGGCGAACTCCATACTAGTTTTAATGTATGAAATCGCTAATCAGAATTCAGGATGTCCTATCCAGTGTTTGTTAATATTTCTTTTTCTTTGGCGCTGCAGCCCTAATTTGGGCCTTGGCCTACCTCCATGAAACTCTCCGTTTCACATCGGTTTACTGGATCTTAGACATTCGGTAGGACTCCTTGGGTTGGTGATCAGCTCGTCGCAAGACCTCTAACTGTACACAAACACATATACAAACACTAAACATCCATGTCCTGAGTGGGATTCGAAACCACGATCCCGTCTTCCGAGCGAGCGAGCCTTAGACCGCTCGGCTACCGTGACCGGCACTAATTAATTGCCATTATTTATTTCTATTTATCTGTTTAGAAAAACACACAAACAGTAAACATCCATGCCGCGAGTGATATTCGAACCCACAATCGTGGCTTTTGAGGGAGCGAAGACAGTGCATACATTAGACCGCTCGGCAACCGTTATTATTATTATTATTATTATTATTATTATTATTCATTAACTCTATACAAGGTTGGTACATTGCTAACTGTATGAAACTCAACATCAGTAAAACCAAAGTTATATCCTTCTCCAGGAAAACCAACGTACTGCTCTACGATTACAAACTTTGTCAATCCCCAATAGCCCGGACCGATTCTATAAAAGACCTGGGAGTGTTTAGTGATGCTGAACTACATTTCCATGACCGGGTCAATTACATTTTCTCTCACTGTGCTAAACTGTTGGGTCTAGTTCGTAACATTACTTTCAATTTCTCATCTGTAGACTGTATGTTCAGATTGTACACTGCATTAGTTAGATCTAAGCTCGAATATGCGTCCGTAGTCTGGAATTCGAGTACGTCAACTGATGCCAACAGCTGGAACGCATCCCGCAGAGATTTGCGGCCCTTTGTTTTAATTGTTTCTATCCTCAATTTCATTACTTTTATTCTCTTGCTCTTGAGGAGTTAAAATTGCATACTTTACGTACTGGGAGACATCGCCCTGATGCTCTCTTTCTTATTCAAGTTTATTCTGGCTCGAAATTCTGCCCTTCTGCTCTGGAAATTGTTGGTCTCCGAGTTCCTGCTCGGTATATCAGAGATTTTGCGTTGTTCAATGTTTGCTCCTCATGTAAAAATTGTCCCTCTGCTAGATGCGCAGCANTTCCATAATGTAATTACTTCTATATACACTGTGCTCTGTCTGTAATTGGCCTTGCGGGTGTTGACTCGGCACATAAATAATAAAGAATTGAAGAATTGAATTGAATTACTTATTATTATTTATTTTTTTATTCATAAATTATGGCCATTCGGCGTTAATCACTCTAGCAGATTTTGAAAAAACTTATCCTCGCTTGTATGTCTCTCCTGTCCTCCGTAATTTCGAAATAGCTTCGCCTAGCACGCAAGTAAAATAATTATCAGTCACCGTTCTGCACCGTGTTAGGACAATGTGATGCAAATGAACATAGAGCTCCGCTATCAAGCGACATAAATTTCTGACCAGATAGCACGTAAATTTGTAAATTAACGCTTGTAAGCTAGTAGTGATATTTATACGAGCTGTAAATCCGGAGACTAACAAACACATTCAGCTCACTAATATATTTCGAAGAAGGGCCCACAGATCTCTTAGGAGCAGAATGTTTATGGAAGGTGCAGAGGTTACCTGCTGAGCTTACGCAATGCAGAAGCGATGATGACATACTGTGATGACTAATTCCATTATTGTACATTGATGTGACGGTAATCTTACGCCTTAGATATGACAAATGAATAGAAAGGGATGTGGGAGGAACGGATAGAAGCCTGTTTTAAAGTTCTTTTTCTGGAATTTGCCTGGAGTAACGAATGGAAGTCACGAAAAATCGCAATCAAGTTAGAAAGTAAACTTACCCAGATACGAATCAGCTATCTCCCGAATATACCTCTATAGCTTCGGTGCTAAAGAAACGTCCTCGGAGCTGAGATTCGGAGGGGGGACTTTCCGAATGCTAGGAGAGTCGACCAACACAGTGTGATGTCCCAAGTGTAGTGGGGAATCCAGGAGATGATTGGGAAACCCTAGTCACGATAGTTTTGTGTTGCAGAGCACGTGTTCAAACTACAGAGTAAGGAAATTCGTACATATTAGGGTAGTAGTATTTAATAGGACGGGGAGAGGGATATTCAGCTCGCCTTAGTAAAAGGAAGAAGTTATGTGTATGAAAATTTTATTTAGAAAAAGCTCCAGAGAGACGTAGAAATAAATTGGATTATATTGATATGTATCTTAAGTAAATAGTATGCAAAAGGCCGCGCCATAGCTCAAGTGGTTAGTCGCTGGCTTCCCACCGTGGCGACCCGGAATCGAGCCCGGGTCTGGTCAAGTGGGATTTGTAATGGACGAAGTGGCGCTGGGGCAGGTTTTCTCCGAGTACTTCGGTTTCCCCTGCCAATCTTCATTCCACCAAATTCTCAATCATAATCACCCGGGGAAGGTACAATAGGCCAGTCAGTGTCCGCCGTGCCGAGTGGACCCAGCTGGACTCCGCCCCCCCCCCAATATGCGAATTAAAAAAAATAGTAAGCGAAGGAATGGACTTGCTTGAACTAGGTTAGGATAGAACCCAGCTGCAAATTTCTATGAACCTTCTGTTTCCACTAGAGCTGGGAATAATTTTCAAGAATTATGAGTTGGAGCCCACGTTCAGAAGTAATTTAGGGATGAGATATATTGTGAGAACCTGTCGCAAACAAATGTTCCCGCAAGCTAGTGACGTCATTACTGTATTGATTCAGAATATATTCCGCTGTAAAAGGGGAGAGAGGTTATCTTCGAGTTGAGTCTGAGTTTCTCAGAGCGTTAATTATAAAGAGCAGTATCTTGGCGGATATGACACCATGTAGTCTGGTAAAAGTACACTGATATTTCTTCTCTAACAAGCAAAGGTGTCAATTATTTTCATTGCTTGTTGGAAGAAAACAAAAGACAAAGAACGTTAATGACTGCGACAGTACGTGTGTCAGAGAAAGTACAGGAAGCGAGTTATAAGGTAGCCGAAATTATCGTAAAGGCCAAAAAACCACACACAATAGCTGAAACGTTGTTAATGCCTGCTTGTAAAGAGATGGTGAATATAGTCCTGGGTTCAGAAGCTGCTAGTGAAATTTCAACAATTCCCCTCTCTGCTGACACAATTAGTCGCCGAGTTATTGACATGTCCACTGACATTGAAGCCATTATGAAGGAGAAAATCAACAGCAGTCAGAAGTTCTCGCTTCAGATCGACGAATCCGCCGATATTAGCGGCCACGCACAACTTCTTGCTTATATTCGATACATCGATGGAGATGTAATTGCAACAAATTAATTTTTTTGCAAAGAACTTCCCGAGCGAGCCACCGGCGAAGAAGTATTTCGTGTCACTAATGAATATGTGTTATATAATGAATTAAAATGGAAGGATGTGTTTGTACAGACGGGGCCGCTTCTATGAAAGGCCGTGTTAAAGGATTTGTAGCTAAAGTACGCAAAGTAAATCCTAACATACGATGCGATCATTGTCTCGTTCACCGCAAAGCCATTGTTGCTAAGTCTTTGCCTCTATTGTATCCCTCTATTGTTGCTTGGTAACGGCTCGGTGAAAACGTTGCGGAGGCAACAAATACGAATGCAACAGTGGAAGAATTTTGGACGCATCATTTTCTATGCAGTTCGTATCGTATCAGAGGAAACTAGGCAGACAATTCTTCCCAGAACTTTCTGTTAAATTATTCAGGAACACAATTTCAGTGATGATAGGGGTTTGTTGTAAGTAAAGAAATACAGGTAGAAGTTAGTCACGTATTTGAAGGTCCTGGCTTAGCATTCACCGGGTGAAACTGAGAAAACTTACGAAAAACCTCAGTCAGGCGGTTAGCCTAATTTAATTCTAACCGGTTACTCCTGAACGTGCTTGTACAGCAACGATTCCTGAACTCCTGGTGCTTATGGCACACTCTGAATATTATTTCCTTTTTCTTTGCGCTAGAATTAAAATATGAAACTTCAATTAATAATAAAAGTACTTATATTTTCAATAATATAATTCCTTGTACGTATAAAAATATAGAATTATCGTAAAACAGAAAGGTAAAGAAATTGTGTTACAAATATTAATTTAATAAATAATGCCGTCTTCTGTGATGTGGCACCTTGCAGATCTTGTGTGAACCGACATTTCGGAGGAACGTATCGCCTCCATCTTCAAGATAGAAAAATCCGCGAGCGAAGAAACAGCGTGAGCAGGTGGCTGCAGATCTACACGGCGCCACATCCCAGAAGACGGCATTCTTCATAGTCACCGCGGTGAAAACCTCAAATCTTACATACATTAATTCAAAAAGTTTATTAAAATGCGTAATTTATCATCATTAACTTCAAGGGTTAAACTTGTTGGCCCGTTACGTCCTGGAACATATAATTCTTTTAGGATTATGAATAACTCTTGTAATCGAGCATTTTACCAGCGTGTTGCAAACCACTTCCCTCCCACCTTAATGGTGAGCATAATTGCCTTTCAAACGCATATTTTGCTCTATATAATCATTCCTCTATACAAAGCCTCCCTGTGCCCTTGGCAACAAAACTCGCGGGATTCGAGTGTCCCGCGGCACACCGGCTGAGAGCCGCTGGTCTAGACTCTAGACTAGAGTTATCACCACATCAGCCTGCCAGTTGAACTGGCTGAAGTCAACAAAATTTGTGTAAGAAGCGTCCTTGTTCTTTGCTAAACCAAAGAGTAAACAAAAATGTAAGTTTATGTTCGCAATTTACATTGAAATTCATCAACTGCGCGGTGCAGGGTCTCCATCCAGTAGCTGCTAGTTGTTCAGCTGGTCAGGATGTTTCTGATGATCTGAAGTTTTCACGGTGCTAGACTCATATTGCGATCGTCTGGGTTATGACATATAATCGGATAAGTTGGTTCCATTATTTCGGCGGAACGTACTGCCTCCATCGTCAGAGTACTAGGACCCAAAGATATACCTTCAAAATGTTGATACCCTTCTACCAGACCACCTGGTGTTATAACCTGTGACTGCCACATCTAGATCTTTTCTCATCGCAGCCTCCACATAAGTTCCTCTCTGAACTCAAAATATTCCACGTCTTCACAACTTCTTTCACCTAGACCAAATTTACTATTTTCTTCTGGCTATGCCATAGCTTAGGCGGTTAGTCTCCGACTTAGGTTAGTCGCTGGCTTCCCACCGCGGCGGCCCGGGTTTGATCCCGGGTCTGGTCAAGTGGGATTTGTGGTGGACAAAGTGGCGTTGGGGCGGGTTTTCTCCGAGTACTTCGGTTTCCCCCGCCAATCTTCATTCCATCAAATTCTCCATCATCATAATCACCTGGGGCAGGCTACAATAGACCAATCAGTGGCAGCCTTGCCGAATGGACCCAGTTGGACTCCACCTCCCACTATGCGAAAATTAGTCTCCGGCTTCCAAAAGCGGCGGCCTGGGTTCGAGGCCAAGTCAGGTCATGTGGGATTTATGGTGAAAAAAGTGTAATTGGGGTAGGTTTCCTCCGAATACTTTGGTTTCCACTGTCAATACTCATTCCACAGACTGCTCCACGCTCATCGTCACCTATAAACGGGCGCTGGTACAACAGGCCAGTTAGTGGCCGCCGTACCAAGTGACCTCAGTCTCACCCCACCCAAAGAAACCAAAACCAAAATGTTTTCTTGTTATCTAAATATCCTAAATGATCCCTCTGGGTTTTATTGTGTCATTCCTGCTACTCAACTCATCCTTCTTGAACTCCGTAACGATATCAGAAGTCGACTAGAAATTCTGAATCTCCGTATTTATTTCCTCGTTCTTCGTGTCGCTTAATATTTATTAATTCAAACATCTATATTTTATTTTCAAGTACCACAGATCTGTGCTCTTCCATTGAAATATGAGACCTGTACCCATTTAGCGCGAAACTATTCAGCTACCACGCAGTTACTAATGGTTACAAGTCCATCGGTTGGCATTTTCCATTATTAAAGGTGTAATTATTGTCTTAAAGTTTCGTGAAATGTTCATGTCTTTCTCATAGCATCATGTAGTATGCAGTATCTTATCTTCTCTTACACTGAAGCTCTCAGCTTTATCAACAGTTCGTATCAGTTATTGTGTCTAGCTCTGCATAATATATTTTAGGAACCGGAAGTTTGTTTACACTTTTTATGACGAAATTAAGACCAGATTACGTTCAGAAATGCTGTTTCATGTCTCAGAATATTTTATCTCACTGGCTGCCTCCAATATGAATATGAAATTATAGGTCATATACACAGAAATGAATTTGAATAATTTTGAGTTTTGCTGAAATTCCGTTTACAAACCTATGGCAAGTAACCGTAATAAAGAACGGAGAACATTGCTGGGAACTTCCTGTATGTTGCTGAAGGACGCTGTGAGTGCTCAAACTGTATAGCTTCCAGGTGGGAAATTCGTATACTGCATTACGAAGTATTCCAGTATTGTTCAGCTATTAGAACATGCGGTCATTCACATTTAATGCGTAGCTCTGAATTACTTCAGTGAGATAAACGTTAATCGGAGGATAATATTAATACTTATTTAACAAATAAGATACGTCAATGTGCCAGTTTACGACAGGAACTTCTGTATGGCGACGATGACCTTTCGGATTCTGTGGCAACGAGAAATTTCTTTGAAAATTTTATGGATATTTACAGCGCAAGCAACACACTGCTCCATGACGCATTTGTCCAGAATGTTTTTATCTCTTTCTTAACTGAAGATAAGATAAGATAAGAGGAACGGATGAAATATAATAAGTAAATTCCAGAGTAATCCTAATTTTTTAACCTTTCATAGAGTAAAAGATTACAAAATCAAATAAACCACTCTATCCTAATCCGCATTTCGCAACAATAACGTCATGGCCCACATGAAGGCAGAGTTGATGGCTGCTGAGTTTGAAACCGATGGTTCATTATCGGGTTTAAAGACACGAATCATTTCAGTCCAATTCGCACCCTCTTTCTCCATTATCCTTTGTAAAATTAGTCTAACGTAAACTTCGAATAACCTAACCTATAAGCTCACAGTATTAACCAGACAAGGGCTTGTATACAATTCCCCGAAGAATTTTCAAACAGTATAAAATTGAATTAAGGCTGGGGCCACACGAGCGCACAAAATGAGTCCGTTGTAACGAACGTACTTTATGACGGACGTTGCTGAGGACACCACACAGTTGCAGAATGCGGAGCATAGTTTTTTGTTTGCAATGGAGCCAGAAGACAGCGTAGCATTCGCCTCTCTTCTTTATTTCTACAACGGAAGTCACGACGTTCGTTACAACGGACGCATTATGTGCGTTCGTGTGGCTCCAACCTAATTCTGTAACACGTACAAGTATAATGTTCGTCCTCGCCTAATTAACTGAATGGCAAGTTTTAAACTGATCAAGAAATCTTTACTGCTTAACTCATCCCCATATTAACACTAGCCTTTCATTGGATTCTACCGTGGAAATTTCAGCCACATTTTCAGGATCTCTTTCTCCGATTCATGTCACTACTTATCATCATTTCATCTACACCTATTTCCAGTGCTTTTACATCATAAATCATCACAATTATCATCATCAAATACTGTTTATTGTACTACACAGTCCGTCAACAATACAACAAATTGTAACGCATACCAATTGACTACGAGTATGACGTTTTAAAACATGATGCTTGCAGTCGCGTAAGTGACGAATGGACAATATTAGCGCAGTGTAGCAGTCTTAGCATAGTAAGACACCTGAAGAAGGCTATTTATGGTCGAAACATGTTGTGTCGAAAGTGTAAGTGTAAGAAAGCTGGAAGAATTTGTTTCATTGTTGACGGACTGTGTAGTACATAAACAGATCTAGATATAGCAATGCTTAAATACAGAATCATCATCATCATCATCATCATCATCATCTTGATATTAGGGTTATAGGCCATTTCTGGGTGTGAGGTTAGTAATAACATCTCCGCTGGCATTACCAGTACTGTGCAAGGAAGTTTTTGTGCTCTCTGGCTCAAGAATTGCAGAATACTTTTTTTTTCGTGAAGGGTGGGGGTTCTTCCCATGTGGCCACTAACTCATCTGTTCTTATAACCGATGTGGGACACTCCTTGCCTGACATGTCTCGCAAAGCCCGTACCGTACCTGTAGTCACGCTATCGTAGTCGGAACCTTTGCTTGACTGTAGCACTGAATCCCATCTACCGAGAAAAGTGATGTCTCTAGGAGGGGTACGTCAAGAGTGAAATGTATAATGCGCAGAAAACAATTATCATTCACATCCGAAAGACATTATTACTGTCTTCCGCGATTCTGGTAGGCGTTCAGTGATTACTGCATTTTCAAGGTAAAAAAGTAAGCCTTAATTTTCTTCTTCCCTGATGTTCACAGTAGCCGCCATAAATCCCTAACATCACGCAAATGAAAGCATATTTTAGGCCTGTGTCATGCCTAGATCGTTCTTCTGGAGTTACGCGTTGTTAGTTGTAAAATGAAAGTTAGGTCAGATTTTGAAACGGGTTCGTATCAGAAATTTTAAAGACAGAAAAGTTGTCAGATTTTAATTATTCTGAAGGTAATGCCTGTTATATTCATCCTGGGATATCCTTCAATTTTTCTTGAAAAGCAACACGGAATTAAGTACGCTGGATCATTATCAATTGCGTTTACGTTTACAGCAATGAAATCCTTTTATTGTTGGTGTAATGCGCTTTATTTTCGCAGTGCAACGGAACGATATCTCAACTGTTAATTCGTGATAACAAGCTGTATAATGCGCACAAGAGGCCGATTTGCGGTCCTGTTTTTCTTACATAGGCAGAATCAGTTTCTTGTAAACATTAATTTAAACGTCTTTAATTGTTTCTTGCATCCTGTTGTGTATTTAATCAATATTAGGGTTAATTTCACCGACAACACAACACGTTTTTATTATTGTCACACTACATGTTTCGACCTCAAAAAAAAATTAAATTTTTAAAATTTTTTAAAAACTTTTAAATTTTAGATTTTAACTTTTAACATTTGAATAGTATTTTAACTTGTATTTTATAAGAAGAACTTGACATATATTATTGAGCGTAGGCCTGAACAGGATACAGGATCGAAATAAATGGAAAACGAATGTGATTGCGTGCGATTGTGTAACTGTGTTCGTACACCTGAGGATGACCTCTTGAGGTCGAAACATGTAGTGTGACAATAATAAAAACGTGTTGTGTGGTCGGTGAAATTAACCCTAATAATTAATTTAAACGTCTCTTGTGTATGTCGGTCCATATGTTATGAATGCAATGTTGAAAACTAATCCGTATTTGTTATGTAGTACAGTGGTAGCAATTATACATGTAACGTGAAAGACGCGAAAGCTGAACCTGTTGGCTATGTTTAACACCGGATTTCACGTGAAACAGCTGTGAAACAAATGAGGTTAACCGGTCGTCTAAGTTCTTCCGAGCGTCTAATTGCAGGTTCCTACTAGCTATTCTTTCTTTCGTTTCCTTCCTTTATTTATTTCATGTCCTTTCTTTCTTCATAATTTACTGTTTTACTGCGTAAGTAAAAAGGCTAAAACTGCACAATGAGGAGCTTCATAACTTGTACTCTTCTCCAAGTATATTAAGAATGATCAAGCCAAGGAGGATGAGATTGGCAGGGCATGTAGCACGAATGGGGAAGAAGAGGAATGCATATAGGATATTGGTGGGAAAGGCAGAAAGAAAGAGACCACTGGGAAGGCCAAGACGTAGGTTGGTGGACAATATTAAAATGGATCTTAGAGAGATAGGATGGGATGGTATGGATTGGCTCGATCTGATTCAGGATAGGGACCAGTGGAGGGCTCTTGTGAACACGGTAATGAACCTTCGGGTTCCATAAAATGCTGGGAAATTCTTGAGTAGCTGCAGCTTTGGCTTCTCCTCAAGGAGGGCTCAGCTCCATGAGAGGTTGAGTGAGTAAACAGGCTAATTGACAAGTTGAAACAGAGTTTCCCTGCAATATGTGTTGTCATTCGCTCGAGAAAGGCATTCTTATTCATTTGGTAAATTATCTGGCTGCAAACTGGACGATCTAGGTTCCAATCTTGACAGGGATAGAGATATTCTTTTCACCACGACGTCCAGACAGGCTTTGGGCCCCACAAAGCCTCAAATTCATCGAATACCAGTGAATATTTTCCTTCTAATATCGGTCTCAGAATGTGAGTTACCATGATATTTAGGCCTCACTCGCAATCTGATATGTGTATATGTAGGTCTAGGCAGGTATTTACTTGCTTGTAGTTTCCCTGTGCTTGCTACAGGTCCGGCCAGCAAGCTGCGATCCGGAAGCTTACGACATGAGTAGATGAGCCTTCAGGAAGTCCCGAAGTTGGGGAAACCTCTTATCAACTCTCCAAGACTTTCTTAACGAATCCACAACTATAAGTTCGAATCTTTGTCTCTCACATTAAGAAAATGACACAGACTGATGGAAGAGATGTATGTTCTGAGATACGACACCGTGTAATCCGTTCAAAGTGAACAGACTTTTCAAAGGAACATGTCACCTCCATCTTCAGAGTCGAAGAGTAACTCGTAAGATATCAGCATGAAGCAGGTCCTGAAACGATTGCTAGGATAATCAGATCAAGGAGGAAAGGATGCGCGAGGCATGAGAAGGATCAGAAATGTGTACAGGATTTTTGTCGAAAAACCTCGAAGGACAAGACGAATTTGAAGACCAGGCGTCGGTCGGAGGATCTTAAGAAAAGAGGGTGGGGAGACGGTGGGGACTGGATTAATTTTGCTCAGGTATGGTCGAGTGGTACTTAATCTGCTGTTTCTATAAAACTTGGAGCAAAGGACCCGGCTCCACGTCGCTAGAAAATCATCTAGAGAGAAGCGGTGTCCAGCCGTCAGAACTACAGCACTCCACTGTTCCAATACATACCTTGACGATACCGCAAACAGTGACGATCTATATTTTTTAAAATAGTCAGCTTGCACAAACATTGCTTGCGCTTTAATTCCGTTTTGTTTGTTGTTAAGAAACAAGGTAGGTAAACATTACACAAGGAAACTACGATAATCATGTTACAGTCTGTTTATCATTATTACGTTGCAGCTTTGTACATTAGAAATACACGCTCAAACATACAAGAACTCTTGACGCCATATTGTACTCCGAAGTACCACGTATAGACTAACTTTTCGAGCTTGAAGCATTCGAGTTGGCCGAGTTCATTAACTGCAGCTAGGGATTAGAGGGACGTCCGAGTCAGCCAAGCGAGAACTCGGAGCGAATGAAGTTCTTAATTGTAATATGTGAGCCTGACCTCTCATTATATTGTCACTTGTAGGAGTGACTATAGACGGGGGTTTGGATTTGATGATTGAATTTATTGACACCTTACACGTTCACCTCGGGACTACAGGCAATTACAACGCTATCGCTATTCTACACACTTTACAGTTCACCGTTGCACATGCACCAGGTTTCTCAGCCTTCACTAGCCGTATCCTGACAACGGATTTATAACAGTCTCACTGTCATTTCATATCACACATGAAGTCATATTTTCACAGCCTAATTCCTTTCTTGCCATTATTCTGCAACTGTCAGTTCCGAAGACTCGACTCAGTTCGGTTCCTCCGCTCCCAAGCTCATATCCTGGCAGGCTGGCGTTCCAAATCTTCCTTATAACCACTTTGCACGGACCACGCAGGAAACACAGCATCTCTGTTACTAGGAAGGCGTGTCTACAGCGCCGTTGCATAGCAACGAGAGTTATTCGATTGTTGCTCGCGTGTTCGTTGCAGTGGGAATGTGTTTATCGAGTCGTCGTCAAGCCATAAACTTCTATTCTGAATTCGCTGTTCCGGCTTTCGGGCGTCATGTCACAATATGAATATAACACAGTTCCCACTAGCATTCGCTCCTGCACTAACCCGCCACACGATGGCCAAGGCTAAAACAAATAGTGGATAGTTCAGGCACATGCTCTTCAGTGGTGCAAGTGAAAATCTTCTCACTCTTTTAACATAACAGTTCCTGTGGCTGAAGTATGGCGCATCCGGTCCAGAGTAGCTTAGTGGTGTGTTTGAATACCGCTAAGTAAAGTGATGAATTCATCCGTTGCCAAACATTGTGTTAAGGAACCCTTGAAGTTCTAATACTTTAATACAGATCTCACCTCCACGTGATACCCCGTGTTTCTCACAAAGGGTTTCTCGAAATCGAAACATGGCAGTTATAGATATTATGTCTGCTATAGAATGTCTGTGGAGTATCTTTGGGGGCCCCGGTCACGGTAGCCGAGCGGTCTAAGGCATGTACTGTCTTCGCTCGCTTGGAAACCGGGATCGTGGATTCGAATCCCACTCAGGGCATGGATGTTTAGTTTGTGTGTGTGTGTGTGCGTTTTTCTGTGTTTGTGTACAGGTAGAGGCCTTGCGACGAGCTGATAACCCGCCCAAGGAGTCCTACCGAACGTGTAAGATCTAGAAAAACCGAAGTGAACAGAGAAGTTCATGGAGGTAGGCCTAGGCCCACTGTGGCTGTAGTGCGAAGGAAAAAAAATCTGTGGGGAACGTGGTATCGTAGTTGGTTGAGGTACTGTGCAACAAGCCGGAAGGTCGCGGGTTCAAGTCCCGATGAAGTCATTGAATTTTTTCAATTTACCTAGTCCTTCCAGCCGCACTATGGCCCTGGGGTCAACTCAGCCTCTAACGGAAATGAGTACGAGGAATATTCTTGGAGGTAAAGGGCTGCTGGCGCGTAGGGCTGACAACCTTGCCACCATCTATGAGCCGATTGTCTAGAAAATATGGGAATCTAAACATCTCACAACCCTATGGGCCCCCATGGCCTCTTACAGGGATACCTTTACTTTTTTTTTTACTTATGGAGTATCTATACTTACCTAGTTCAAGGAGACCGATTTGTACAGGTAAAATCAAAGTTGTCCCTGTGCTTAACTAATTAAGCACTACGTTATTCTTGACCCCGGCGCTAGATAAGGTGAGTGGCCAGGTTCACTCCTCAGCTGCTTCACCCCTAGGGAAAGAGCCCCCTGCTCCCAGGACGCTGTATGGACCCGGGGCCCGTCTGAACAGAGGAAAATAGAAGAATTGCTTGCTCCTTCCCGCATTCGAACCCGGCCGTACAGCCCGTAGGCCGTCACTATGCCGACTGAGGTATCCCGGGTTTAGGAACGGAAGATGTGTGACACCTTTTGTACGCTTCGCTACTCAATAATATATTTATAATGTGAAAATTTAAATTACAGAGGAACGGAGAAAATTACTTAAATAAAAAATACAACTGGGGTCATGGGCGCCGGCGAGGGGAGGGGGGCAAGTGAGGCATTTGCTCCAGGCAGGATTTCTAAAATAAAATCAAATTTGAAGAAGAATAAAATAAAGCAAATACTAATACCAAAAACTGAAATTAATTTTAGATGAGGCGCAACCTGTGTTACAACGTAGACCCCTAAAAATATTCTTAAACGGCTTAAACTGGCTGCCTCCTTCACCCTCCTTTGGGAAAAAAATCGTGGATGCGCCCATGGTTGGTTCTCTTCTGATGATTCTCAGGTGATTGCAGCAAGAAATATTTTATGAAGAGGATATGTGGTTTGGATGGAAGACAGAATTATGTGGAAAACGCTAACGGAAATCCACTTCGAAGACCTAGTCATAGATAGCGTGATAACATTTGTATTAAACTTGGGTAAATTAGTTGTGACGATGTGAACTGGGTTATACTGCACCGGAAAATATCTAGTGATGACCTTGTATAACAACAATGATGAGCATATTGTTTTTACGATATTCTGAAACTTCTCAGGTAGCTCATTAAAAACCAGCAGCTCAATGTACCGCGAGGCATAGAATAAGTAGGTTGTTTCTTAGCTTGGCGCTTTCTCAGTTTCATGTCTGCTCGTACAGCAGCGAATTGAGGTGAGGGCAAGTAGTGAAAGACACACTGCAAAGGACTGGAAGAAAGTCGTGGCAATTTTAAGATATCATCCAAGTATTTTCTGGGAGAGAATGAGACACGGCACAGGCAAACCCTAGCAGAGGATCAAATACGGTATTTCCCGACCATGAAGCAGGAACTTCAGTCACTCGAACGGAACGTGCTACGATTGGTTAAATAAAGAATGGGAAAAAAAGAGGCTACCTTTTACAAAAGCAAAACTAATCTGTTTTTGTCAAGATGAATGGAGTAAATTCATTCATGGACTGATGTACGCTTAACATTTATACTCCATACTTTGTTATATAAGGCTCCTGGTCTGGCGTTAGGCGCCAAGGAGGCTCAGCTATGGCATCATGTCAAGATCTACTGAGGAGGAAAAGCTATACGTTGTGTTAGCAGGGTAGTTATGTGGGTCCCGACGCATGGGAACATCCCTGATCTAATTTCGTGTACCTTGTCTGAGGGAGAGAGACACTTGAATAAATTTAAGAGGCATGAAAACACTCATTTTTGGCACAGTGGATTATGGGTTTAGGAAGAATTCGGCTATGGGATTTGACACAAATCGTACTACTAGTAGATATCTCTATGACAACGGAATGCCACTTCGTCTTTGATCTCAAAGTGCAATTATTCATCTGTAGGTCATCGTAGCAGTAAAATTGTTCTCGCAGCCGCCATGATGCTGTTCATTATTTCCACAACAAAATGGCCGTACACAAATTCAGATCGTGCCTCTAATTGCACTAGTGTTAACCCAATTCAACAAGTCTGCAATACGCCCATGGTGATAGTGTTGAATACAGAAAGGTGAAAATTGCAAAGTTCACAAAGACTTTCACAAAAATCCATAAATTAATGTCCATAATATCGATTTTTGCCGGTCACGGTAGCCAAGCGGTCTAAGGCATGCACTGTCTTCGCTCCCTCGGAAGCCGGGATCGTGGGTTCGAATCCCATTTGGGGCATGGATGTTTGTGTACGTCTCTCTGTGTTTGTGTACAGGTAGAAGCCTTGCGACGAGCTGATCACCCGCCCAAGGAGTCCTACCGTATGTCTAAGATCTAGTAAAACCGAAGTGAAACGGAGAGTTTTATGGAGGTAGGCCTAGGCCCAAATGAGGGCTGTAGCGCCAATGAAAAAATAAAATATCGTTCTTTATAGTTGAATCCAATGACGCATTGAAGAACGGGCGCAAGAGAAAGGGTGTCCAACAAGGAGACATAAAACAAAGTTAGTAGGTCAATGCTTCGTTCGGACTTAAGACGGCTTACCTAACATACTGTCACGTGTCCGGGCTTCCGTGACAAATAATTGTGGATTCCGGATTAGGTGAAGCTGTTTTATTGGACAACTCGTTTACAATTACAATTACAATCACTAGAGTCACTCTGACATAATTTCTTCTTAGGCGGCACGCCACAATACGATAACTGGTCTTCTGGTCATTTTACAATGTTTTATTATTTTCTGGATTTATATATCATGTGAATATGACTGAATAGTGCGGGACATGATAAGAAGTAAAGGAGGCCAGTTTATGATACTTTGTCGAAACCCGCTTGGAATGCCTGAAGGAACCCACGAAGAGCTTCAGTCAGAGTAGGCGGTAACTTGCCAGTATTTAAACCATCCTCTTCCGCAACACAGGCCTCTAGCGTTAGTGTTACGTGCACCTGCTGGGGGCAGAGATTTAAACAGGGGACCCTGTGGTATCTCCACCTCTGTATTAGAGATTGTAGGCGAGTATCCACAGACACCTCGGGAATCCAGAAGATATCTCAGTCGCAATAATTGTTACATGTCCAAAATTACATAATGATTATCTTCACAGATTACGCCTTATCCTCCAGCTTCCTTCTTCAGGATATAACTCTTCTACTCTGAAGATGAAGGAAACATATTCCTCCCAAGCGTTGATACTAGTCTAACAAACTACACGGCGTCGCATTTCAGAAGATCGTAATCTTGACTCTCATTGCCGTGAAAACTTCAGATCTTACAGTATCTTCATAATTTGCACACTTCAGCTTTTACTGTCAAGGAAATTACATAAACACGTTTGGATACACAGGAAAACTGGGTACTTTTTTTGGAAACCCTCAACGTAAGACAGGCTAGTTGCCAGTTTTTTAAGGGCACTGTCATTGTCGAGTCTGCATAGCGTTGGGCCTAAGCTTAGATTGGAGGATAACATTAAAACGCATTTTAAAGAGATAACTGTGTGAAGAAATGGACTAGGTTGAAATGGCCCACGCAAATTTTGTGAATGCGGAAATCCCCTGCAGATCTGTTGCAGTATCAGTTATATCACGTGCTTACAGGAACAGCATGCGCAGTGAAAACGTGTGAAGGAGTTAAGACTGTCTTCTCGTCTAGTGACGTCGGCGGCTTGTTGATTCTCAATACAATCCTTACGTACAAAGGGACGGAGCGGAGGCGGGGTATTACGTGCACGCCATCAGGGCAGTTGCTAATTTAGCACACGTATTTGTTATAGCTATAATTATCATGCGCCGAGTGCATAACAAATCTTCTCTCCTTCATACACATAATGTTATGCAAACAGCATCTCAGTGTCCGAACATATCGCCTGGAGTTTCAAACTCAAATTTGTGCTGCACACTTATATTTCTATTTCCGAAATTCCTAGGCAGCCTCCTTTCCGGACAAATAGGGAAGTTCACGATTTATGCCTACTTTTGAGGTCTTTGTACAAAATGTATGAAATTGACGCATAATGGGAAGATCATGTCCTCTTGTCTTTTCGCATGCACGAATTTAAGTAAAATTTAGTATTGGAAATACGTACTAAACATTTTCATATGAATTTAATGTTGGCTCATATCGGTTTACTTTAGTTTACTTTACTTTACTTTACATGAAGCTCGTATCGAACTTCGCACATTTTCTCAGAATGGGCTTATATGTATAAAAGAAAGGTGTAACGAGATCACCTTAGCAACAGTGAATTTATATAAATACTAGAATGTTTGCAGAATATGTAGGAACTGAAGGACACAGAATGAGTGGGTGTTCCAGTTAAGTGTATCTTGGTTGTCCTTAGGAAGACATGTGGAAACCACGAAGACGTACGAAACGAGCTGTTGCGAGAATGCTAAATCCAGTTTTGAGGGATCGAAGCATATTTACAAAAGCATGAATCTATTCCTATGCTGTGTATCTGTAACAACATGTGAAGCACAGTCATGGACTGTTAATAAGGATACAGAAATAGGCTTTCGGAGGAGATTGTAACGAAAATATCCAGAATATACTCCGAAACGATGTAATTTAGAGAAGAGATTGAAGTAGGAAACCCAATAAAAGATCTGATACATGAAAAACTACTGTTATGATATGGACATTTTCATCGAATTGACAATCTAGGACTAGAATGGTGTCCAACATAACGCTTGAATAAGGTTAGACCACGACGAATCTGGAATAAAATATAACAGAACTAATAAACGACGAAGCCTGTTTCATGGAAGAGGCAGAAAATCGTGAGAGATGATTTGGCTCGAGGAACACTTAAAAGGGAGAAAAAACTCAAAGAAGAGGATAAAATGTATATATTATTACTTGAAAGAGAGTCATCCTATTGGTTGCTGTGTGTGTGAGGAATACAGAACGTCAAGACTAATGAAATACGTGAACACGAAACTGCAAATAACGAACACCGGTAGAGATCCGTGGACTTTAGCTGTGTAGAGACCGATCCATGTCGAACTGAACGACTGATCCGTGGAGCCGAGATCAGGTTCCGATTGGACCGTTCACTGATTGGCTCATTCGGCCCCCTTCGTTCCAGAACGACACATTTCTAATGAAACAATAGCGAAGGTTTCCGTTCTCAGTTTGATGTAAGCTTTTGTCAGTGAAGGTCTTAACCAAAACTTTCCGGGCGACACTGTGGAGCGTAAAGTTCAGTAGTGAAATCCACTGAGAACATTTCGGTTAGCGCGTATTGAAATCTGAAGGAAAAAAAAACTGGAATAAAATGATAGTGTCCTTGTGCTTTTCTTTGTCGTTTGCTTATGATCTTCGTTAAATATTAACGAAATTCTCATTTTATGATATACTTTTCGTAAAATTACAGCGTTATCTCACGTAGTACAGGGATAGTCTCTCTACATTAAGGATACACCACGACCTCTACTATCTACAAACTTAACCAAAATAATTTCGCCACCGTCCTTAATAAACATAAAACTGAACACATCGACGGAACGCGTCGTGGGTCAAAAATATCTGCAAGATGCCTTGCAGTGACAACACATGTTACATGCGGCTCTTGATCTACACCCACGTATTAGGCTCAAGCCTATATCTGCTTCATAGACACATCTTAACGATCGGCTTTTAGCGTACTTCTGACCAGTAATCCTTTGGTTTATATTGAAGAGAAAGTGTTGAGAGTCTGTCTTTATCGATTTTAATAAAAGTGGTTGACATATTCTTCTTCTGGTCGTCTAATATTCTGTTCAAATGAATCAACATATTTCTTTTGTCTAATCTGTGTACATACTTTTATAATTCCCCCCCACCAATTTTGTTTCGATGTTAAAATGGTATGAACGTAATCATTGCTGATAACCCGAATTCTCTTAGATACGGACCAAAGTGTGTGAACTATTATTGCGTTTAAAAAAACTCACCTCTTACTCAGACTTAGGTTTTTCATTTTGTCCATGATTTATTCTGACCGTCTTACAGTGCNGTTTCATGGGTGTATTGTGCTTTGTGTTGTGACTTGCTCCTGTGACTGCGTGTGTTATACTCTTTTTCATTTTCTTACTCATTTTCTTTAGACCCTGCAGAAAAAAAAATCCAGGACTGTACCTCAAATTAGGCCGAGACTGTTTGCTTTCAAGTCGCTTCCAATTCATTTTTTTTTCCTGATCGCCTTGCCGTTCTACGCTACATAGTCCGAGCTACTGACAACATTGTTAAATAAAAACGTATTTTTCTCTTTTCTTATTTATCATTTTGATGTTTCGTTTATTGTCTCATATATTCCTTCACCCGCCTATTTTATCTAGTTTTATTCTCATATGAAACAACGACGAGGAATTCGGATTTGTGTTGTTTTAAATCAAACTATTTTGAAATTATATTCTTTGGATTTTTTTCCGGTACCAAACGTGCCATTGGGCGTTACTCATCAGCCACAATGATGTAAAGGACAGGTTTCTATTTTCCTTAGTCATTTTCATATTTAAGTAGGGAAGTGTGTCAATGTTCTGTCAGTTTTACTTCGTGTACCTAGAGATAACGATTTTTGGGTCACTCTTGAAGATTATTGCAGAATCCCAGTGTAGAAAGACCGATCATGCGCGCCACGTGGTAACTGTAATAATTCGAAGCTGAGCGACGGAATAACTGACTTACTGAGTAACTCAGGAATTAACTAACTTACTGAGTAACTCAGGAATTAACTAACTACATGGCTTCAGAGTTTTTCAAACATTCGTAGTCACTCAGCTGGTCAATAAATTCCCTCCTCTCTTTTGTTTTTTAATCTGTGAGTGCATTACTCTTTTCCCAGAAGTCCAGTACTCTTCCTGTAACTTAATAGTATTTACTTATGAAAGGGAATAAGCACAGCTCGGATCAGAGAGGGTGGAATGTGAAGAAATTCGGTACAGTAAATTAAATCAAGCTAATTTTGAGCCACGGCCGTGTCCTGCAGACAATGACAAATATTCTTGTAATAAATTTATGTCTGATACTAATGGAGGTCGGCTGTTTTCTTAGCTGCTAAATGACGTCGGTTTATAAATTCTGTCAAAGGACGAAGATTCACAACCTGAGAAGGTATGAAAAATATACTGAGAAAGAGGAATGGAGAAACAGATTGTGTAGCTTGTATGGTATGAGAAATAAAAGCATACATTTTCCTTATCACGTCTCATGGAAGTAGACCATTTGAAAGACGGAGGAACAAAGACAGTTTAATATTAAAATGCAATGTACAGAAGTAATTAATAATGGCACGAAATGAATTATTTTGCTTACCAGAAGAGTTTAATGGCGAATGATTTCGGTTATGTTGCAATAAGGAACTTCCTACACAAATGCGAAACCATGGACCGATCAACGGAGACTCCCTGACGTGACGTACTGAGTTACTTAGTGAAGGAATCACTACTGAGGAGAATATGTGGCACTAAGAAGAGCAAGTAAATACGTAATGCGAAGATTAAAATTCTTTAAATTCGCTTAGTTGGGGGGTGGAGTCCAACTGGGTCCACCCGGCACGGCGGCCACTGATGGGCCTATTGTAGCCTGCCCCAGGTGATTGTTATGATGGAGAATTTGTTGGAATGAAGATTGGCAAGGGAAACCGAAGTACTCGGAGGAAACCCGCCCCAGCGTCACTTTGTCCACCACAAATCCCACTTGACCAGACCTGCGATCGAACCCGGGCCGCCGCGGTGGGAAGCCAGCGACTAACCACTTGAGCTATGGCGCGGCCCCAGTGAAGATCCTTAACGTACTCTTCATCTACAACAGGAAGGGTGACTGAATCAAAGAAGGCGGTTTGGGCTTGATGCGAAGCTCTTGTAGGGAGATAAGATGTTTACAAAATGCTAGTCGCAAATCCTCAGGGAAGAAATCATTTGTCAGACCTAGGCATAGTCGGAAGGATAATGATACAATGGATCTTGGATAAAGAGGGCGTCAAAGTGAACACTGATTTCAGTTCGCTCTGGATAAGATGCTATGGTCTGTGTAAGATTTGAGGTTTCCACGGTGGCGACTATGAAGAATGCCGTCTTCTGGGATGTGGCGCCGTGTAGATCTGCAGCCACCTGCTCACGTTGGTTCCTCGCTCGCGGATTCTTATACCCTGAAGATGGATACGATACGTTCCTCCGAAACGTCGGTTTACACAATATCTACACGGCTCCTCATCCCAGAAGACGGCATTCTTATGGTTTGTTTTCTTGAACAAGGGAACGAAATTTCGGGTTCTATGAAAACAGGCAATTTCTTAATCAGTAAAGTAACTATCACATTTGAAGGAAGATCTTGCTTAGTGAAATTATTCGCGTTGTTTATTAATTTTTTGTTTACATAGATGTGTAACTTCAGCTCCTGTTCTGACAGTACTATGAGGATATTTGTGCCTATGAGAGAAGAAATGAGAGGAACAGGAAGGCATATAGACAATAGCACTAACTGTAGAAAAGGCTGAACCATAGCTCAGGCGGTTAGTCGCCGGCTTCCTACCACGGCGGCCCGCGGTCGAGGCCAGGTTAAGTCATGTCGAATTTGTGGTAGATAAAGTGTCATTGGGGTAGGTTTTTCCCGAGTACTTCGAGTTTCCCTGCAAATTCTTATTTCGCCAACTGCTCGGCACTCATAGCCAACTATTATCCGCGGCTGGTACAATAGGCCAAATAGCGACCGACGGACCACCGCAAGAAACTACAAAAAAATAGAAAAGATAAGTGACGCGATGGATGTGTAGCGCCAGCTGTACAAATAAAATTGCGAGAGGTATCCGTAGAAACAACTGTAGAAGACAAATATTGTGATATGTAGATCCATTGCTAGGGAACGACTCGGTATACAAGCCCGCAACAAATACGCAACCAACAATAGAGCAGACCCATATCTAGGCAACGCCCACATTACACGCACCCAACAATTGAACCAGTGTTGCAAGAGATGTTCTATATGTGGGTTCGCTTATCCATTGCTAGGCAACGGATGTGTTTTCTGTGCTGTGGCCCGACCCGAGACTATATAAGTGCGACATCTGAAATGGCGTTAATAAAAGTGAATTTTGATTATGCTTGCACCCACTTTCTGTCTGGATATACGGCAAGTGGCGATCACAGTGGCCGCGCGGTCTAAAGCATGAACTGTCTTCGCTCGCTCTAACGCTGGAATCGTGGGTTCGAATTCCACTCAAGGCATGGATACTTGTGTGCGTTTATTCTGTGTAGGTAGCGGCCTTGCGATGGGCTGATTCCCCGTTGAAGGTGTCCTACCGACTGTGTATAGGATCAAGAAACTGCAAAAGCGACCAAGGTCCAACAGAAGGACTTCAGAGCCATAGCCATAGTTAGACATATGGCAAGTGTTCGTTATGATAGATTGTATATCCGCTAGATGGGAGGACTACCGTGGGAGCATGTTCAGCATTCTCGATATCGGATGTTTAAGGACTTATGTACATTTTTCTTTTTTTATTTTTGATTATGTCTCCTTTTTATATTCCGATTTTAAACTTCAAGAAATTTACATGTTAAATTTTTTTTTACTGGAAAGAATACAGTACAAGTCTATATATTAAGTTTCTTAAGAAAATTCCCAAAGAATTCTAAATGTTATATGCAAACATTGTTTAATCTCATAATTAACAAAACGGCTCTTAAAACGAATAAACTTTTGCGAAACTAATATGTGGCAGAACTTCCATTATAGAGGTACTGCATATAATTTTTCATCAAAATCTGTCAAATGACACTCATGATTATGTAAAATTATTTTGACCCCAAGTATAATACTTACTTACTTATGGAGCTGAGTCCTTCTTGAGGAGAAGCCAAATCTGCAGCTACTCAAGAATTTCCCAGCATTTTATGGAACCCGAAGGTTCATTACCGTGTTCACAAGAGCCCTCCACTGGTCCCTATCCTGAGCCAGATCAATCCAATCCGTACCATCTCATCCTATCTCTCTAAGATCCATTTTAATATTATCCACCCACCTACGCCTTAGTCTTTCCAGTGGTCTCTTTCCTTCTGGTTTTCCCACCAATATCCTGTATGTTTCCTTCTCTCCCCAATTCGTGCTACATGCCCTGCCCATCCAATACTCTTTGACTTGATCATTCTAATTATACTTGGAAAAAGAGTACAAGTTATGAAGCTCCTCATTATGCAGTTTTAACCTGTTTACTTGCGGAGTAAACAGTAACACATGGTGCCTCAACCATCTACGCTACCGCGTGCCGCCAAATAAAATGGTTCTCCGAATAAACCAAAATTAGCATGTCTCGACAATAATTTGCGACTATTTTACCTAGTTCTGTCGAAATACGTCTCGCAATTGGCGGACTATTAGTTATGGACGGAATGACTAACATACGAGGCACTTTTAGAATTTTTTTTAATATGCCTAAAGGGTAGCTAAAATTTCTCCGTTTGGTATGACCGCGGGCAAGGGGAAGTCATCCACAGGCACCAGACGATAACCGGTTGCACTTGTTCATAATCACGTCAAGTAGACTGGAGTGGGTGGCAAAGTTGTCCTGCTGGGTAGGATTCGGGAAGCAAGCAGCATACCGCTGCAGGCGTCGGAAGTGAGAACGGGAAGTTAAGACAAAGAGGACCAGCACTGTGCATGTAAATGGCTACACCTTCACGGTGTAGTCCCTAATTAGTTAAGGCCAGGGACAAATTTACCGTTATATGTACTCTTTTTGTGCACAAGACTGCATCCTGTTTGTATCCATCGTTCAGAGTTTTGAAATCCCACATAAACTACGTCAAAACTTAAGAGAGTTTTATTTTTATTGCAAAGTGTTTATTATCTGGTGCAAAAACACAATTTTATTGAAATCTTCACTGTAATGAAAATAATAAATAAATAAAGGGCAAAAAAGCAATACATCATACCAGATCATACAAAATTAGACATAAATATGTTCAATAAAAAACGTCGTCTTTTTAAACTGACGTTAATGTTCTTACAGCATTATTACTATAAGTGTTTGTTGCTGTTTGTTCGTGCGCAGGTGACTATTATAGGTCTATTGTATTTAGTGCCCTCCCAGATGCACGCGCTTAGTTCAGGAAAAATGTCTAATTCCACGCTGTATGCTAACATTTCAGTCATCGGATATTTTTGTCAATCTTGGCGTCGTTTTTCGGAGTAATATAGAGAAGGTTTTGAAGCTGTGGGCCGCAGGGATGACGGCGTGTGGCATAAGTAACTGTTAAATGAACTGTGTCGTGTTTTGAGCGCCAGGACTGAAGTGTAGATGTAATTGGATGGACGTTCTTGTGGTAGTGTAGTTTGTATATCTGTATGTATGTTATGTACAATCGTTTTGTATGATACTCCAGTTTTGATATGTAGAACAAGTTTTGGTATTAGCTCCTTGCACATGGAAACCTGGACCGAAAATTAATCGAGTTAATTAAATTCACCCAGAAACTTTTAGTCTAGACGTTCAATATGAAATTGATTCTAAATAAATTTATTATCTTTGGAGATTCGGTATTCTGATGGACAAACAGACAGAATTTTAGCCAATGTCTCCCACTCTTACTGCATGGTGTAGCTCTATTCTCCAAATCAGATACTGGAGAATGGGGAACTCCCGCGAGATGTAGAGGGTTCCGGGGGGCATCACTGGAATATTCTGGAAAAAAATGTTCTTATTAAGCCATTTTAATTAAATAACATTATATTTTAGGTGGAATAGTCAGACCGACTTTATTTATTATGGAAATAAAAACTCTGCAGTAAAATTAAAAAGATAAATGTAAGTAGTTTTTCTTTTAATTCGCACAGTGGGGGATGGAGTCCAGCTGGGTCCACTCGGCACGTCAGCCACTGTTTGGCCTATTGTATCTGCCCCGGGTGATTATGATGATGGAGAATTTGGTGGAATGAAGATTGGCAGGGGAAACCGAAGTACTCGGAGAAAACCTGCCCCAGAGCCACTTTGTCCGCCACAAATCCCACTTGACCAGACCCGGACTCGAACCTAGGACGCTGCGGTGGGAAGCCAGCGACTAACCGCTTGAGCTATGGTGCGGCCTAAGGGCGTAAGTAAATGGAGCGGCAGCTTCTATTGTTTTCGCGACCCAAGTTTCGGGAAAACACTGATCTACCCATACATCAGTTTTACTGGCTATGTTTACGCTATGTACGCAGAGAATACCAATGTAATAAGAAATATTTCGGACGTACTTCTTGCGCGTTACAGTTTCGACATTGAGTTATGACTACTACACTATTTAACGACACTGCCTTAACTGAGGAGGCTGTATGATGTCAAGGATATGTGAAGATGTGCATGAAGGCTGACTATGTAAGAATTTGGAAGGAGATAGTAGTAATGCCGAGCATTCATCTGTGGAGTCTGAGGAAAATCTCGACAAACCACAGTCAGGATAGCTGACATTCAAATCCGATTGCTCATGAGTAGAAGTGGAGACACCGCTGCATCAAACTGTTCTGTTGCGTGTTCTCAACCAACATAATCGCTTCTGACCGAAACATTTGGAGCAATGAATACAAGGAAACCTCACGTAATAAACTGATGTTTTGCTATGTTTTGCTCTAGTTCTGAGTTTTGGAACGAGGCCCCCTTGCCATAATGAACTTGGAAGCATAAACAGCTTTAGTTTTCTAGGCGTGTCGCCTAGTATCTTCCTTGAAAAATTGACAGTTGCTCACCTGAGCAAGAAATGGATCCTGAAGGTTAATTACCCTGTACATAGAAGCCCAGATCTGGAATATATTCTGAGACAGATTAATCCAGTTTCCATTATCACATCATTTATCTAAGATAAAATTTTAATATTATTCTCATATGCTTCAAAATGGCGTCTTCCTTTAAGGTCTTCATACTGACATTATTCATGCATTTTCGAGGTTCTCTGTAACATTTCATAACAAACCTTCTTATTATAGCAAAGGATCGCTAGTAGTTACTATAGGATTCTGACGATGGTGTATAACACACTGATATATTGGGATTTTGGACTTTATCCATCGTCCTGGTTTTTAAGATAACTAATAAAAACCAGGACGATGAAGAAAGTCCAAAATCCCAATATATCAAAGGATCGCTAGATCCACAGTCAGATCCTTAGCCGACGTCTTGTTTAACGTGTCCCTCGGTACAGTCCTTCCGCGTCTGAAGCCTGTTCCAACCAGCCGCATTCTGATCACATGTTGCACCATGGTGAGAATGGACGTGCCTAATGCTAACTGTCTCTAAATACCCTTTCATATGCTTCGAGAAGCAACCCGTTAATTGACATTTTCATGCAAGTAACGTACGTAACAATGTATCTTACACAGCTGTAACAAGAACAGGGCAACTTCCTTCCATGGGCAAATGTGCCAACAATAAACCATAAATATATCGGAAGAATGCAATTAGAACCTTCGAGGATGTATAATATAGCAAAGTCACTAACCAGTTTACCGTTACGTTCTTCCCAACATAATAATTGGCTTCTAAAACTTATCTAATTTATACAATTAAGATAATGGTAAAGTTGTCGCTGTGCTTAACTAATTAAGCACTATGCCATGAAGGCGTAAGTGGGAGTGGATGTATAGATCCATGTTTTCTTGACCTCTGCAGCAGTTTAAGGCGAGTGTTCAGCTTCACGCCCCTGCCGCTTTAACCGCGGAGAAAGAGCTCCTGATACCCGTTGCATAGGAGGCTGGGTGAATCTCAGAACCCTACCGCGACTCGAACTGCGACCCCTCGGTCTTCCAGCCCGTAGCCCATAGCTGTACCGACTGCTCTATCCCGGTTCCCAATATAGAATTAAATAGCGGTCAGTATAACTTGTTTTCTGGCATTAGAACCCCAAGGATCAACGCCGCTGATACCAAAGACGGCCCATGGATACGATCCCAAATTATTAATCACCTTTCACACTTACGACCTGCTTCCCATCCTCACAACCTGCCTACCATCCTTACCAAATACCTCACATTCTAATCAACTACTACCCATCCTCACCAAATGTCTCGCATTCTAACAATCTACTTCCCATCCTCACAACCTGCCTACCATCCTTACCAAATACCTCACATTCTAATCAACTACTACCCATCCTCACCAAATGTCTCGCATTCTAACAATCTACTTCCCATCCTCACAACCTGCCTACCATCCTTACCAACTGCCTCAAATTCTAACAAGCTACTTCCCATCCTCACAACCTGCTTACCATCCTTATCAACTGTCTCACATTCTAACAAGCTACTTCCCATCCTCACAATCCCCCTACCATCCTTACCAAATACCTCACATTCTAACAAGCTACTTCCCATCCTCACAACCTTCCTACCATCCTTACCAAATACCTCACATTCTAACAAGCTACTTCCCATCCTCACAACCTTCCTACCATCCTTACCAAATACTGGGTCCGGATCTTGGCCGGAACACTGGCTGTACTAACTGATGTTTTCGTGGTTTACCTCAGTCCCTCTACTCAATTTTTTTCCTTGGCACTACGGCCCCAGTGGGCCTAGGCCTACCTCCATGAACTTCTCCGTTCACTTCGTTTTTTCTAGATCTTACACATTCGGTAGGACTCCTTGGACGGGTGATCAGCTCGTCGCAAGACCTCTACCTGTACACAAACACAGAAAAACGCACACACACACAAACTAAACGTCCATGCCCTGAGTGGGATTCGAACCAACGATCCCGGTTTCCAAGCGAACGAAGACACTACATGCCTTAGACGGCTCGGCTACCGTGACCGGCCTCTACTCAATTACCAGTATATTATTACCTCAATTAAGCCACAACCACTTGCTACCAAATCCTTCTCAGTTCAACATTTATGGGTCGTCCTATCATCCAACGTTCTATATTCTCTGTATTGAAAGCGTCGTTAAACAACCTACGAAAAGTAAACTCCAATTAATTTATCGGTATCCGACGTGGAGTCAGATGATGCTTCACGTTGGGAGTACCAGGCTTTTGTTTTGAACAGCCACGTAAATGAATACAAACTTTATTGCAAATATTGACTTCAAGATTTTGTCCTTTTCATATTCAAATGCAATGCTGTCACTAAACACGATGTGGTTTACACGTGCTGTATAACTGAAGCAGAGCCTATATGAAGGCCTAAGAACATCAGAATATAGAAAGTGTCATATTTGTCAACAGTCTTGCAAAACGAGAGGAGGTACTTTAAACACTGCACTTTGTAAACAGGTCACGTAGCATGAACTGTATTGAACGTAAATTATTGCAGACTTGGGCAGATGACATGACATGTGATTGTTAAAGAAAGAAATCACTTTCTCAATTGTCTTGACCACCTTGACAGCTTCCATTTTGGACGAAGATCAGACGTAACGTGCTGTAAAAAAATGAGAGTGAATAATTACATAACCTGTCGGAAAAGATAAATACGGGAATCAACAAGACGCTCTGTAACGTATCTGTGATACGTAAGTGTTCTGAAATTAACAGTCTATATGGTTACGTCAGCAGGAACTGTAAATTAATTATTATGCAATCCAGTTATAATTTCTTGTACTCTTAAATTGTTTCCAATAATTCAGATTCTGACTACTTCAATTTGGTTTTATATAAACTCAAAACATCATGTTTTCGCTATGTTTCTAATTGTTATATTTAACTTACTTACTTACTCATGGAGCTGAGCCCTTCTTGAGGAGCCGCCAATTCTGCAGGTACTCAAGAATTTCCCAGCATCTTATGGAACCCGAAGGTTCATTGCCGTGTTCACAAGTTTCCTCCACTGGTCCCTATCCTGAGCCAGATCAATAAAATCCACACCATCCCATCCTATCTCTCTAAGATCCATCCACCCACCTACGCCTTGGCCTTCCCAGTGGTCTCTTTCCTTCTTGCTTTCCCCCCCAATAACCTATATACATTCATCTTCTCCCCATTTGTGCTGTATAACCTGCCCACCTCATTCTCCTTGTCTTGATCATTCTGATTATACTTAGAGAAGAGTGCAAGTTATGAAACTCCTCATTATGCAGTTTTTCTAATTGCTATAACTTTTTTTTTTCCTTGGCACTACAGCCCCAGTGGGCCTAGGCCTACCTTCATGAACTCCGTTCACTTCGGTTTTTCTAGATCTAACACATTCGGTAGGACTCCTTGAGCGGGTGATCAGCTCGTCGCAAGGCCTCTACCTGTACACAAACACAGAAAAACGCACACAAACATCCATGCCCTGAGTGGGATTCGAACCCACGATCCCGGCTTCCGAGCGAGCGAAGACAGTGCATGCCTTAGACCGCTCGGCTACCGTGACCGGCATAAGTTAAATTACATTAACAAAATTTACGTGTTTTTCGAAAATCACAGAATGTCATTTGTCTGTATTGTTGGCTGCCAATTTGATATTACGTATGGCAGGAAATGAAAAAAGAAAAACTTAGAAAAGAGAGCTGGTCTCAAGAGGCAGAATATTCATAAAAGTTGGTCATTTGGTTCAAAAGACGTGGACGCAGCGATGCGAACCTGGAGAGAGGAGTTCACGATAGGAAGAGTACGGTATATCTGTCTCAGTTGATTTGATCAGTAGCCCAGCCACCCTAAGACAGGGATGGCATAAAGAGTGGTTATGCAGCACTCATTAGCAGCCGGTTGCTTTTTAGTCGGGAGATACTTTAATCGAATCTCGGCCACCCTGATCGAAGTATTCATGGTCTACCTCACTCTCTCCAGGATAAGGTAGATGCAGTAGCTTCAAATCGGCCACGATCACCTTTATCTTCTAATCTACCACCCATTCATGATCATCTTCCCATCTTATCTGACAACGGATTACCATAGTTGCAATAAAGGTAACGGTAAAAGTTAAATTGTACTTTTGCTTAATTAAGTACCACGAATTGAAGACGTACAAGGCAGTGGAAGTATAGCTCACCAATCTTGACTTCGGAAGTACATGGAGGCCAATGGTCATCTTCACGTTCCTGCCGCTTTACCCCCGAGGAAAGAGCCCCCTGTACCCATTGCATAGGAGGCCGGGTGGGACCAAGGATCTGACTGAATGCTATGTAGAAGGAAAAAAACTTGCCCTTGCCGGGAATCGAACAGCTTGGTTAAATAACCTATTGCTTTTTGTTGCTAGTGGGGTGGGACTAAGTCCCTTGTACTGCGGCCACTTCTGGCCCATTGTACCAGCCCCAGATGATAGGTGAGAGTTATTGTGGAGTAATTGGTGGAATGAAGATTGGCAGGGGAAACCGAAGTACTCGGAGAAAACCTGCCCCAGCACCACTTTGTCCACCACAAATCCCACTTGACCAGACCCGGGATCGAACCCGGGCCGCCGCAGTGGGAAGCCAGCGTAAGTAACCTGAGTATTCGCTGAAGAGGCATGTACTGTCTTCGCTCGCTTGGAAACCGGGATCGTGGGTTCGAATCCCACTCAAGGCATGGATGTTTAGTCTGTGTGTGTTTGTTTTTCTGTGTTTGCGACGAGCTGATCATCCGCCCAAGGACTCCTACCGAATGTGTAAGATCAAGAAAAACCGAAGTGAACGGAGAAGTTCATTGAGATAGGCCTAGGCCCACTGGGGCTGGATTGCCAAGGGGAAAAAAATTCCCTGAAGATCATTAACGATGTTGTGGTTAAGTGGTGCACAGGAGTAATGACGTGCTTATTAAACTGATTAATCACTGCAGTATTTATGCTTCTCCAGTTCGGTTCGTATGATTTATACAGCTTCGAATTGTGTTAAAGCTGTTGTTTATGAGTCGGGAAGGTTGCGGAGATACTAGTTGAACGTTGGTCTACTGTTCTAGCTTTTACCTAGGGGGTTAACAATTGTAAAGCTAACCATGTAACAGCCATGAAGGCCCACAGGCTTATGAGTCGTCGAGGCTCCCACATTTTCTTTAGACAGTCGGATCACAGATAGCGGTAAGGTTCTCAGCTTAACGCACCGGCCACACTTTACCCCCAGGAAGATTCCTGATACTCATTTCTGTTAGAGGCTGAGTCGACCCCAGGGCCATAGTGCGACTGGAAGGATTAGGTGAATTGAAAGAATCCACCTCATCGGTACTCGAACCCGCGACCGTCAGGCTTGTAGCATAGTGCTTCAAGCAACTACGCTACCGCGTGCCCTTTTTGCCTAGAGGGACTGAAGAAAATGAAGACAAATCCTTTTCTGGATAGTTGGTTCGCGAGTTCGGAATTCTAACCTTGGACGTCGCAAATAAATGGAGGAAAGACAGCCTCTCTAGAAGGTGGCTGGATGATCGAAATTATAATCGTAACAGAAGCTTCCTCTATGTCTGTGTGCCAGTGGGCGCTATGAAGCTGGACAGTATTCACAGATGATATTCAGAACTTGTTTTGACAGAACTTTGGTTTAGATAAGGGATGTAACAAACAAGTTACGTATAAGACATTGCTGTGTGCTTTACGTAAGCAACAGGAAACTGTATTATAGCCAAGGGTCTGGCTGTCTAAAGAATTATCGCTCAAGGTATAAAGAACTTCGCGTTCGATAATGTTTGTCACTCCTGCGCTACCGTATAGTATTTGCCTCTTATTGAATTATCACTTAAGGTGTAAAATCATTGCTTGAAACACATTCGTCAACCTGAAATTACCGTGTAGTTATAAGGTTTGTTAACTGTAGTCTGCGGGAAGAAGCGTGCTCTCAAAAAGAAGAAACCTGCCCCACAATACAATTACTGTAGGCCTATGTTATCATAGGACGTCCATTGCTAGGGAACGGATCAGTAAGCACACCTCCTTAACACTAGAGACTTGTTTTTTGCGTCGTCCGTTCAAAGTTGTTATAAAGAAGTGTTCAGCAGCATAGATCAGCTGTCAGAAGGTGAGAGGGTTCCGTTGAAGAAGAGTTCGTTTGAGAGAGTTGTCAAGAAATGGGTCGAGTTCTGGTGATGGGAGTCCAAGATGGTTGAGAAGAAATAGCAAGGAAGGGATTAGACTGTGCAAAGAATACTTCATGCTTGAAGTGAAGTTACAGTGAAGCTCTTATAAATCCGTTGCCAGGATAAGACTAGTGACCGCTGAGAACCCTAATGTGTGTGTGTAACGGTAAACTGAAAGTGTAAAATATCAATAGTACTGTGTTGCCTGTAGTCCCGAATTGTGTGAACATATAAGATGCTATAAATCCAATTATCTAATCCAAAACCCCGTCTTATAAGTAACGCGTTAACTTCCTACGCGTGACAATATTAACCCATTTTACTGTGGGTATTTATTATTATTCGTTGTCTTAGACATATTTAGTATATAAGGCGTTTCTTGAGTTAACCCTAAAATATTTCCTTTTTCAGATTACAGTTTTCATTGCACAGACAGATTCATTTTGATATTTTCAGTATCACTGGTGTCGAAAGGGATCGAGTTTGTAACATTTGAATAGCAATCCTGTGTGCTAAACACTAACTCACTGGCATTGGATCCCGGCCTTTGTAATTGGCATTAAAAATTGAAAGTCAAAACAATATCTACCGTATTACATGAACCATCTGAAGGCGTAGTAGGGCCAGTTCCGGAAATGCAGTTCATATTAAATGTAAGCTTCCTCAGGCGACGGACTCTCTCCTTCTCCTTGTGTTCACGGATTAGGCAACGTAATCCACGTACCGGCCTCAAAATCCACTTTCCAACGTCTCCTTGGTCTTCGTCCTTTCGCCCTGTACATTGTGGAGGACATTGCTTGAGCCGATAGATTGAGGTCCACGGCTGGAGGTAGCGTACCTACTGGCAGCTCTAAATTTGTCGAACAGTGCCAAACGAAATATATTTCAGGCAAATTTGAAGGCTTTTAAGTAACAGTCTCATCATGAAACTAAATTGCTAAAGGCCGGTAATCTCCTAAGCTGAGGATATATTTCTTTTATTATTATTCTTAGTGAGGTGAGACTGAATCCCCTTGGTCTGCGGCCACTATTGGCCTATTGTACCAGTCCCAGATGATAGATGATTGTGGACCAATTTGTGGACTCAAGATTGGCAGGGGAGACTGAAGTACTCGGAGAAAACCTGCTCCAGTGTCACTTTATTCACCACAAATCCCACGACCTGACTCGGGCTCTAACCAGGGCCGCCGAAGTGGGAAACCAGCGACTAACCGCCTGAACTATGGCGCGGCCTTGAGTGTCTGTTTGCTCACAAGCTTCATTATACACTGATAATTTGCAAAATACAGCACAATGGATCAAGGATGACGAGACGTTATGCAGCATTCCACAAACTGCTGAACCTCGTAAAGAGTTGAGGGCTCTCGCATCGTGAAGTCGGTTCCGTCGAGATTCTGTCTGCTACCGGAACCGGCAATCCTACAGTCTAGTACGTTATAAATAAAACCTCTCCATATTATAGCATCTCCCGGAAATTCTCTCGGTTGTTACGCACGTATTCGTGGTACCTGCTACGTAAAGAGTTTACGTTTATGATTTGGAATCCTTAGGAAATAGAGTAGACTTGAAAATTTGATCTCCTGTGCAAGGCATTTGAGGGATTTCCCAGGAGAATGTTCAAGGCTCTATTATCGCAAACTTTCATGGAATCAATGGCGCTGTTAGATATGGGCAAGAAAGACACTTGAAGCGGAAAATTAAGATTTTTTGTTTCTGTTGCTTTCTTTTCTTTTGTAATTATATAGTTTAAGACGCAGTAAGATAAATAAAGCACATATATGAACAGATTAGCTATTTTGAGACGAAACATATTTAAAGACGCAATTTGTCTGTGAATAATACTGATTATTTATTCGTATATTCAAAAAATAATATTCCTTCATGGTCTGGCCGACACGCGCATGAAAGCGCAGTGTTTCAGAACAGGGTGTTGAGGAGAATATTTGGACCGAACAGAGATGAAGTGACAGGAGGTTGGAGAAAACTGCATAATGAGGAGCTTCATAATTTGTACTCTTCTCCAAGTATAATTAGAATGATCAAGTCAAGGGGGATGAGGTGGGCAGGTCATGTAGCACGAATGGGGGAGACGGGGAATGCATATAGGATATTGGTGGGAAAGCCAGAAGGAAAGAGACCAAAGGGAAGACCAAGGCGTAGGTGGGTGAACAATATTAGACTGGATTTTAGAGAGATAGGATGGGATGGTGTGAATTGGGTAGATCTGGCTCAGGATAGGGACCAGTGGAGGCTCTTGTGAACACGGTAATGAACCTTCGGGTTCCATAAAATGCTGGGAAATTCTTGAGTAGCTGCAGAATTGGCGGCTCCTCCAGAAGGGCTCAGCTCCTTGAGTGAGTAAGTAAGTAAGTAAGTTTGGTAGGACAGTTTCTTGAAGTCTCACACACTTTAATGGCATCAGCTTCACGTTGTAGAACACGTTTTAACATATGAGACTCTGATGACAAGCCATGTTTGTGGACAAAAAGCCATTTTATAAATTAAAATTGACCCAGTTTTACCAGTTGGTGTTAAGGAATGCCACTAGCAAAATTCAGGTTAGGTTAATTTTAAATACCATAGTTCCTAATTTTATATTTTTATTTTACTCTACTCTGAACCAATCATAAAGAAATTTCCTTGTTCACAGACGTCTCTGTTTACGGCGTCCTCAGCTCCTTCATGGCTTATATTCTGTAGTTCCCTCTCGACTTCATTCTCCGTCTGCCCAGACCACTTGTTGGCGCCCGATGTTCTTGTTTCCAACGAGACTGCTACCAGGCTTATTTAAGATATTTGACAGTTCTCTGTAAAAAAAAATGTGTCTTGTTCTATCAATAAGTTATACGATTTTATAATTTAAATTATTTGGACCGAAGAGAGATAAGTGACAGGAGGGTGGAGAAACTGCATAATGAGGAGCTTCATAACTTGTACGCTTCTCCAAGTATAATTAGAATGATCAAGTCAAGGAGGATGGGGTGGGCAGGTCATGTAGCACGAATGGGGGAGACGAGGAATGTGTATAGGATATTTGTGGGAAAGCCAGAAGGACAGAGACCACAGGGAAGACAAAGGCGTAGGTGGGTGGACAATATTAGAATGGATCTTAGAGAAATAGGATGGGATATGGATTGAATAGATCTGGCTCAGGATAGGGACCATTGGAGGGGTCTTGTGAACACGGTAATGAACCTTCGGGTTCCATATAATGCTGGGAAATTCTTGAATAGCTGCAGAATTGGCGGCTTCTCCAGAAGGGCTCAGCTCCATGACTAAGTAAGTAAATTAAATAAATTATTTTGTCGAATTTCTATATTACGTTAACAATCTCGAATGTATAACCTGCTACTGGAAGAACATTTTATATTTCTGTCTACATTCATATTCCATGGTTTTGCTTCCTGTTGAGTTGATGAGCAAGAACTTCTGCATGGACAGGTGACCGTCAGACTGTTTTTTTCTCTCCTTGGCACTACAGCCCCACTGGGCCTAGGCCTACCTCCTTGAACTTTTCCGTTCACTTCGGTTTTTCTAGATGTTACACATTCGGTAGGACGCCTTGGGTGATCAGCTCGTCGCAAGGCCTCTACCTATACACAAACACAGAAAAACGCACACACACACAAACTAAGCATCCATCCCCTGAGTGGGATTTGAACCCACGATCCCGGTTTCCAAGCGAGCGAAGACAGTACATGCCTTAGACCGCTCGGCTACCGTGACCGTCCGTCAGACTGTTTAAAGTTTCTAAATACCATAATATTTTAATTAATTTAAGACGGAAATATGGCTAGAAAGATTACGAACAAAAGAAATTTCATTTTTTGATATGGTGTGCAGAATCCATGTGACAGGCATCTTTCTTTCCATGAAAGCTCGGTTGACGTTAGTCCTTAACGTCCTTAACTGTTCGACCTCTTTTCCGGTACAGATGTAGTATGGCGGTACACTGAACCCGCATGCGCAAAAGCCTCTGCTTGAACTATGAGTTTAGACGAGAAATATGGCCGGAGACATCCCCCCACTTGACCAACCAGACTAAGACAAATCTAACTGTATGCAACCTGAAAGAGACAAACTGTCCATCGCTCTAAAGTGGGACGAACAAGTTTCATGCCATCGTCGAAATGGACAAAAAGGCAAGCTGATGCGCTACCACCCGAACGTTGTGAGGTAAAGTAATTATAAATTAGATCTGTAAAGTTTTCGCTTTTATTTAACCATATTAAACAAGCCGTGCATTGTAAGATTTGAGGCTTTCACGGCGGTGACTATGAAGAAAGCAGTCTTCTGGGATTTGGCACCGTGTATATGTGGTGTTAACCGACGTTTCGGAGGAACGTATCGCCCCCATCTTCAGGGTAGAAGAAAAAGTATAAGAAATCTGCAAGCGACAACACCGTGAGAANATCTTCAGGGTTGAAAAGTAATCCAAGCGAGAAAAACAGGCAGCAAGCAGAGCATTACTTACTGCCTGCTTCATGCCGGCTTATTTCTTGGCTTGCTCTTCAACATCGAAGATGGATCCCAAATGTTCCTCCGAAAGACCAATTGACTTTCAGCGGAGTACACAGAATTTTATCTCAGAAGACAGAACCTTCAGAACCATTGATGTGAGAACCTCTGATCCTAAATCTCCGCAATTCAGTTCCGTCCAACAATGGTGCAGGCACCTTGAAATTCAATGTCGTAATTGGACAAAACGGTTCCCATCTGACGTCATATCAAGCAGAGTACTACCCAGCGAATAACTACAGTTACATGCACAATTATCTGTCTGGACACGGCCTCCAGATGTGATGATGTTGAGTACTCAGCCGCGTACAGTCCAAAAAGAGCAATCCTTTAGTTGAGTATTTGGCTTGGGGCTAAGAGCCCTTCGTTGTAAAACGAGAGAGAAGCATACACGACATGCCAATGGTACTGACAGACAACACCACTCGCATTTCAGTGAATATTGCGGAAAATGTGCCGACATCGTTGCATACAAGGCGTGATGGGCTCCAGGGCAGGAATGGACGGAGTGTAGAAGAGAAANCAGTCCAAAAAGAGCAATCCTTTAGTTGAGTATTTGGCTTGGGGCTAAGAGCCCTTCGTTGTAAAACGAGAGAGAAGCATACACGACATGCCAATGGTACTGACAGACAACACCACTCGCATTTCAGTGAATATTGCGGAAAATGTGCCGACATCGTTGCATACAAGGCGTGATGGGCTCCAGGGCAGGAATGGACGGAGTGTAGAAGAGAAAATACCATCCCCCTGATAATATGAAACCAGTCTTTCATGTTCAACAAATCAAAACCTGATTTAGGAGGAAATGAAGAGGAGATTGAGCTCGGGTGATGCTTGCTATCATTCAGTCCAGTGCCTTTTGTCTTCTCGTCTGCTGTCTAAAAACATAAAAATTAGAATATACAAAACTATAATTTTGCCTGTGATTCTGTATGGGTGTGAAACTTGGTATTTGACATTAAGGGAGGGACATATATTGAGGATGTTTGAGAACAGGATATTAAAGAGAATACTTGGACAAAAGAGAGATGAAGTGATAGAAAATTGGAGAAAACTACATAATAAGGAACTTCATAATTTGTACTTTTCTCCAAGTATAATTAGAATGATCAAGTCAAGGAGGATGAGATGGGCAGGGCATGTAGCACGAATGGGGCAAGGAGGAATGCATATAGGATATTGGTGGGAAAGCCGGAAGGAAGGAAAGAGACCACTTGGAAGACCAAGACGTAGGTGGGTGAAAAATATTAAAATGGATCTTGGAGAGATAGGATGGGATGGTATGGATTGGATTTATCTGGCTCAGGATAGGGACCAGTGAAGGGTTCTTGTGAACACGATAATTAACCTTCGGGTTCCATAAAATGCTGGGAAATTCTTGAGTAGCTGCAGAATTGCCATCTTCTCAAGAAGGACTCAGCTCCATGAGTGAGTCTTTCATGTTCACAGGATATATCACAGCAGGTAAAGTCAATGAAGCAACAGGCATCTCACAGTTTACGACCAAAATTCCTCATGGCTTATCCTCATAAGAAGGATAGCGGGAAAAAAATATTCTGTGTTCATGTCTTACAACATGTTTCATTAGTTTAGTCAGTTTGAAGAGGAACAAATCATTCCTCTTACTTCACAAGGCACAGCTATGGCCTCACAATGCGCATCCCTGCTTCATATCTTTCTTTCTTTCCTTCCTTCTCTTTCACCGAATGTCTCGTTTGATTAGTTAGCTTCCAATTTCGTTTTTCGTATGCCGTTTATTCTGTGTCTTTCGTTTCTTTCCACAGTACTTCCACGTAAAAGCCGTGATATTAATTATAAATAGGCTACGACCGCTTCCTTCACGTTCTTTCAAAATCATTTCTCAGAAAATGTTTTTGACAACTACTTACTTTCATTCTAAATTCGAATCAAACGATATTTCTCACCTTCACTATCAGAATTATCACGAGAAACAATGGACTCTGAATCCTTCCTCGACAAATCTCCTCAGTGTCTGCCGCCATAATTGGGTCATGTCAGAAATCGATTACCTGCACTTGTGTCGCTCCAGCAACTGCAGCAAAAACATATAACTCTGAACTGCTTGCAGGGCACCGTTCTGCCCGTCTGGTGATTTCATGTGATAGATGTGATGTAACATTTTTTTTAGAAAGCAATGCATAGATTTGTTATATTCGTCTTTGTCTCTCTCGTTTCTTATGACTCGGTACTTCGTTTTCCCCAAGGACACTTTAAAATAGCTTCAGTCAATTTGCACAAGACTACTATAAAGACGGCAGGTTTCCTCTATCAATACTGGTTACGTATAGGCTACACCTGAGTTCCTACATCAAAAGGCTTCAGCTTCCATTCCATATTCCATTTTAAAATAAATAATATTTATGAAACGAAAAAGATGGAGTCGTTTTCCAAGCCTACAGTGTCATGAAAACTAACTCCATGGAGTTGAGTAGAAGCTAATAGTTGTTAAGCTAGTTCAGATTTTTTTTTGGTGGAATCCGAAGGTAGACAGTACCCCGCCACTGGACCATATCTTGAGCCAGAAGAATTCAGTTCATATTCATATACGTTATTTCTTTACGAGTTATCTTAATATCTCTAGTAACCCATTCTATCTTAATATCATCTTCATGCTTATACCTAAATATCTGTAGTAACCCATTTTATCTTAATATCTTCCTCATGTTTACACCTAAATATCTCTAGTAACCCATTCCTTTCAAGTTTTCCGACTAAAATTGTGTATGAATTTCTCATTTGTCTAACACCCACTACATGTTCCACCCGTCAAATTATCCTTTCTTTCACGATCCCAATATACAATTAGTAGAGAATACTTTACGCACTTTTTGCGAAGAATATATTGTGCAATTTTCTCCATCCTCCTGTTACTTCCTGTGTGATTTGGTCATCCTAACAATCCCCAGCCTCTACTTCATTATCTTTTTGCTCTCTATCCTTCTCTTACCTAATTTTCTCGACCCTTCTGTTCATTTCCCCTACATTTGATAATCCTAAAAATGCTTGATGAAGACTGAGTTATACAAATTTTTCCATCTCTTTTTACTTCTTTCCTCGTATATCGTAAATCAGACCAACAGGCGAAGCGGCACGCAGACACTTAGGTAGGAACCATAAACGGCTGTCCAAATCAAGTAAGTTTAGACATCCAGTAATCATTTGGAACGTTGCATTATGCTGTTTAACCAAGTTCTGTTCTACAGAGAACTTAACCCTTCAGTACAATACCAAACACAATAGCATTTCCTTACATCTCGTCTTTTTCCAAAGTGGCCTGTTTCGGGGAGTTTTTCCCAACAAGATTTTTTATTCGGTATTACTGGGTTTGTGGATTTTTTCAGTTGTCTGGTACTCTAAAGAACACAACATTTCGGAAACTGGATATATTTCCTTCCTCAAGTGGGGGGGGGGGGAGCGAGACACCTACTTTTTTGGGTCCCTACGAAAGAGCTAACCTCAATCAATGGACCTGGTCCAGCGATTAATATTGTTTACAAAGTGACGTTAGTAGGCTGTAACTATCACAAATTATATCTGGATAGTACTGATCTACGGCCATACAAAAGCTTATAAGTAACTTCCATCAAGTCGAACAGTAAATACAGAATTTACATTGTTTATATGTTACTTTATGTTGAATATAAAATGGAATGCAAAACCAGTATCCAAAATTAGAACGGAGCACCTGTGGTACTCGTACATGACGCATACAGGTTACCACTTCTCAACACGGTCTGTGCCTGAGGCTGTGGTCACATTGGAAGCGGAGCGGGTCAGATCCTATCAGGTCTCGCCGACTGGTCGATCGAAATGAGTTAATTTGCATATATCAGGCTCTGACATTATAAAACACATGCAACTTGACCACTCCCCCACAGAAACACGGAAATATTAGGATATGTTTTATTACTTCCTTGATCTGATGGACTGGCCGGTGAAAAACTGACTTTTTTTTTTGCTCCGGACTTGGTTCGAAGATCGGCCCTGCTGTGAGATGCTAGCAATGTGACCACGCTCGTTAAGAGATCGTTTGGTTCCGTCCGAATATGTTCTGGCTCATTCTGCTTCCAATGTGATCCTTGCCTTAGACAAAACGATTTAAATTATTACTAACACAAGTAAAATAAACATCAATACACAAGAGCGCGGTAAGTATCTGGTTTGACCAAGCCTGACTCCAGAACAGAAAAATTTACAAGTAAGGTACAGCCTTCAGCGGCATGAACACATTGTCTAAGACCAGGAAGGCACGTGGAGATTTATACAGCATCCCACGTCAGTTTAAAAAAATAGTGGCACTTTCGCCATGGTAAGCCGCTCTTGCAGTCAGAAGTCCCATAACAAAATCACAAAAAAACGTGCTTCCAAGGAAAAGAAAATGGTTTGTGATGACTTCCGGTTTAGTGTCAGGGGAAAATTACTGGTCACCAATAAGCAAATTTAGACAATCGAAAGTAGGAATTTAAATCCATACAAATTCCATGCGCAGTAGCCTGTAGGAGGGTGTACTCACTATGGCGGGCTACTGCGAGCTCCATTGTCGCCCGGGAATAAAGCTGTGGATGAAGAAAGCAGTCTTCTGGGATTTGTCACCGTGTATATGTGGTGTTAACCGACGTTTCGGAGGAACGTATCGCCTCCATCTTCAGGGTAGAAGAAAAAATATATAAGAAATCTGCAAGCAAAGAGACCGTGAGAACCGGTAAAAGCAGACTNCCCGGGATCGAACCCGGGCCGCCGCGGTGGGAAGCCAGCGACTAACCGCTTGAGCTATGGCGCGGCCCTAAATACACCGTTACTCTGGGTTTTGATGGAGCTATTGGAGACATATCCATGGTAAGGACATTCTAAACAGACGGTTACCACGGATATGAAAACCAGAAATCTTCAAGGAGCTGATTCCTAGCAGGAATAAAAGGAGGCCAGTTGAGAAGCCGTCAGTTTAGAAGTTCAGAAGTGAAGTCAGAAGAAGAAGTGACTTGGCAGTGAACCAACGTGCTTTCGGGAAAGATACAGAGCTACACAGAGAGAGATTTGTTATCCTTAAGGAGTTGAGTGTGTGAACTGTTATTGTGATTGTACTTGTAATATTGACGTCAAATAGACTTAGTCATCAAGTCTACGATGTAGAATCCACAATTATTAGTCACACAACCACGTACACGTGACCTTATCTGTGCCTACGTCGCTGGAAGGCTTGTCTTTTGTGACCGAAATGCTTTGTTTCTGATTACAAATGGAATCAGCGTTCTTTTGATGAAGTGCTTTTGTATTGTTCATTGGAGCAGTAAGAAGCTATATTGCTGAACCTGAAATGTCTGCGTTCAGTGTCCTCTTCTAAATCAGATGTAGCTTTCTCCTCCCTTTTAGAAACCCTTTCTCTGAATGAAGTTCTTTGCTGAAAGTGACAACTGTCTCTTATCAGCTGAATTAGCTATACCCATATTGCTCAAATTCTGATGCATTGTCTCCTGGTGAAACATTTCCTGTATTGAGTGTTTCATCTTATGGTTGAGAAATAATATATGTCATCTGATCAGTGAATTGTGTGTCAGAAATCAGTGATTCACTTGTAAGATTTGAGGCTTTCACGGCGGTGACTATGAAGAAAGCAGTCTGCTTTTACCGTTCTCACGGTCTTGTCGCTTGCAGATTTCTTATACTTTTTCTTCTACCCTGAAGATGGAGTAGATACGTTCCTCCGAAACGTCGGTTAACACCACTTATACACGGTGCCAAATCCCAGAAGACTGCTTTCTTCAGTGATTCACTTCATTCACTTTGGTCGTGACTAATGAAACTCAACCACGTCTTGTGGTCCAGGTAAAGATTTTGAGAAATAGCTTATGAATGATGAATCAAATTACCTTAATTGCATTCACATCATTTGCTATTATTTTACCATTTTCTATTATAATTTTCCTTGTTTTTGGAAGCTTCTCCAGAATTCAGCAGTTTGGAACTTGCCATTCCACAGCGTGGTTTAGAAATGTCAGTAATATTATGACTGTGAATAGATTTCCGTGAATGTAATGACTTTCCTCCCACCTTACGTGTAATTCTGTGGTGGTTGGCACTTTTGTTGAACCTAGAAATAATCATTATCAGAAGATATGGCCTCTTTTATTCTTAGATTTATTATAATATCAAGAACTCCTGTTGTACTTGCAGGTTGTTGTAATCTCTGTAATTTGTCAGAAAAACGAATGAATACCCTAGGAGAGATAAGGATCTTGTTTCTATTTTATTCATGGATATTTAGTTGAAAATTGTATTCGTTAAGGTAAATTATTTTGTGATGAACTTTAGTTTTTCTTTGAGTTATAAAATCCTGAACACTCTGTCTTTGTTTCTTCATATCTCTAAGATTTATCCTCATATGAATCGTCGGTTTTCTGTTTGTCATGTGTAGAAAACGTGTTTGAACGCATGGTGATCTTTTGAGTGCAGTCATATGCAGCACCCAAATCTGTACACTCCAGCTATGTTTCTTGGTACTTAAGACTGCTATCTCATTCAATAAGAGCAGATTCTGACTTCAAGTGGCCAGCCTGTTGACCAGAAAACCATTAATAATTTTTAGTTTAATGTCTTCTCACTTCATATTCATGCCCTGATCTGCTTGGGCTCGATGACATGTATTTGCCCCAAGAACAGAAACATTATGATCACATCATTGCATCATTCCTTACTCAAAATTGTGGAGGGGACAGTGTAAATGAGGCGATAAATACCAAATAATGAACAATGGTCTATTAAAAATAATTCTGTTCTGTTTTTGCCTCAGAATGATCTGTCTGAACATAAAGATAACGTTCTTCAGGGATGTGGTGCTGCATTGTTTTATAGATGGTTACCAACGTTTTGGAAGTACATTCTGCTTTCATCTTCTACGCTGAAGAAACAGTGTGAAATCCCAAAAGACCTGACTGCACACCACTGTAAGAACCTCAGATCTAACAGCCCAGGAATAGTATTATCATTACCTCAGAATGTTTTCTTGTTCCGCGAGGTCTGACAATAAAGGTCACGAACTCGCCAACGTGTACTTGCCGTGGCAGCAATGGACAGAAACCTCAGTATGGTATGTTGACGACGTTGGCATATCGGCGTTTCACAGCTGTGTTGTTGTTGATCTATGGCAGTCTCTTTCTGAATGGCGTCTATTATTGTCTGAGTGCGTTTTGGTGTGCCGTCGTTAGAATGTCTGAACGAACATTAAATTTCTTGTTAAATTTGGAAAGAGTAGAAGCGAAATCAGAGAGATGTTACTGCAAGTTTACGGGGATAATGCTATGAAGAAAACAGTAGTTTACAAGTGGGTGACACGTTTTTCTGAGGAAGAGAAAGTGTCACTGACGAAGAGAGATCAGGACGGCCAGCAACGAGCAGATCTGAAGAAAAGATTGCAAAAGTTCGTCAAATTGTGCCTGAAAATCGTCGGTTGACTGTCAGGAATATAACAGAGCAAACGAACATCGACAGAGAAACAGCTAGGAAATTTTTCATTTCATGCAGCCTGTTGTGTTTATTATATACAAAAATATAACACAACAACATAACGGTCAATGGTAAAATTACCTTAGCTATATGTTTCGGCTTTTAAAGCCATCATCATCACCATGTACGAGTATTTTGCCTGAGAAAGGCTTTAAAAGCCGAAATATATAGCTAAGGTAATTTTACCCCTGACCGTTATGTTGTTGTGTTACGACGGATTCCAAGAAATAATTGTAGCTAGGAAAATCTTAACTAAAGATCCTTACATGAGAAAAATGTGTACAAAAATGGTCCCACAGGAGTTCGTCGAAGAACACTGTCTGTGAGGGATTTTTTTAGCTATTAAACAAACAACTGTGCTAAAACACCCTTCCTATTCACCGGATCTAACCCCCAGTGACTGTTTTCTTTTCCGAAGATGAAGGAAATATTGAAAGGAAGGCTTCTTGATGACATTGATAACATCAGGAGTCATATGACGGAGGCTCTGGAGGCCGTTTCATAAAACCAGTTCCAATTTTGTTTTGAAGGGTGGACTAGGCACTGGCATCTGTGCATAGCTTCCCATTTGGAGCACTTAGAAGGCGACGAGGAATTCAGCAATGAGGTATTTAGCAATTTTACCGCGATGAGTTCGCGAACTTTATTGTCTGGCCGCTTATGCCAAATGAAAGAAAAATGCACTTCAGATTTTACAAATGCTTTATTTGTTATTTGCATCTCTGATGGAACTTTTCTGCAGATACAGATCATTTTCACAAATATAAAAACAGCACAGCTATTAAAGAAAGCATTTTATATACCAGTATAGTACTCGTATTAATATTTAATTAAATATGCAGCACATTAAACATATATTACCATTTTAATGCAAAAAATGAAGACCATTTACAAAGAGCAATGTGATGAAATTTATTAATTATTCATATTACATTCCTGTGTCTCACACCAATTTCTTGTTCGTTCTGTTGGCAGAGTATTACTGTTCTAACATGTCGGTGGCTGTCTATCTGACGTCAGTTAGCTGGAAACCTCACTCTTTTCTCCAGCGTCATCTTTTCTGCCACTCTGTATATTTCATCTTCAGGAGTCAGTTTGTGTTTCGATACACCTGCCCGTCCTGGAAAGTTTGTGATACTACGACAAATCGACAAATCGTGATGATGTTTCGTCTGCTCCTTCACAGGGATGTGTTAAGATGGATAGAAAGCTCAGTGTAAAGCATCTCCTATTCTTTTTATCAATTTCACATTCTTTGTTTCATGAACAAGATTCTGGAGACCAACTGAAATCAATGCAAATAATATTAGGGTCTGCATCCTGTAGAGTTTTTACTACCTAATTGAAGAAGGCTAGTTATGATGGTATGTATTACACCTGGAGTTCAGGAATTCGTTTACCTAAATGTAAATGGAATTGATTTAGTTGATTTGCTATGATTTGTTTAATATTTTTGCTCTCAGTAATTTACGTGATGCCACTTTATAGTCATTCACGCAATAATATAACTAGCATGAATGGTTTAATGATGATCATTATGAATGGCTCGATTTTGGAATATTTTGATTCAACGTGATGTGTAAAACACTTTTATTTTCACATAAAGAGATTCAGGATTGTTAAGTCCATTTTCAATTATTACTCGTACATTCGATGTGGCTGCCAAACGTAAAGACTGGAATAGCTCCTGAAGTTAAAGTACTGGTGTTTCAAAATCTGTAATGCTTATATTGCCTGGCTCCTAAAGGCCTCAGCTGACTCATAGAACTTCTGGCAATTTGTCCAGCCCTGTTCTGCATGCATAGTCTGGATAACCTCCGCCCTTCCTACGGAGGGGTTGTTAACACAGCCCCATCGCACTTCTTACCTTGCGGTTTATCAGCCGAGCCACTGCAACAAGCAGAGTTGAATATGACGGTCCCTCGACTTATGGACGTACACTTCACCTTCTCTGCCCTCTTAACAACCGCTTGCCTTATATTATCCCCGGTAGATTCTCTCGTATCCCACTTTGGCTTGCCATAGTTACAACCCGTAACTTTCAACATGTGAGACGCGAAATGTCTGTTTTTACGACCAGACCCGACACCAACAAGGTTTCTCTTGCCGCATCCACAGCGCACGGCGGAAATTTATGCCTCTACGGAGATCTTATGTTCTTCCGGCAGCTATCTTGGCGATGTTTCCTTTTTGGGTTCAGATTTCCTACACACCGTCTCAAGAAGTTTGTGTGGGGAGTCTTATGGTATCTTGTTGGATGCCTGGCTGCACAGGTCGAGTTGAGTTCGGAGTGACTACACCCAACTCAGTGTAAGGTCATAAAATATCTGTGACACGCCAACAAATCTTTAAAGAAATTTGCAGTTCTTTTTGAGGCTCATTTTTATAATAAAAACTTGGCGACCGCACGGAATGTATAATCTTCACAGTCACCACTTTGAAAATCTCAAATATCTCAATTACAAAGATGGCGACAGTGATATATTTTAGGTTATATCTGGTAAAATTAACTACCGTAAACCCGCACAGAAATGGACCACTAAACTGTAAACACATTCTTGCTAGTCTGACCATATGCGAACGAGGTTTTCGTAGAATTTAAAGAATGCGTCGTAGGATCTTCTATAAACTTCTTAAAAGTTTCACCGTAGAAGGTTTAACAGGTCCCACTTAAATACGATCTGCCCAAACTTGCAGATGGCACATTTCCAACGAGAATAATTCTAAGTGGCACACTTTACAATATAATGACAGATACTTGTGTGGGTGGATGTACAGAAATGGGAACGGACTCAAGGTTGCAGTAAGAAGTTTCGTTTTCATTTGTTTAGATGAACTGTCAACTCTTTGCTCTCTACGTTTATACCGTCCCATATTCGTAGTCTTAATAGGAATGCTTTAACACAACTTTTTTTTTATAACTCCAATAATTATACAATCTATCCATTAAGTGTGGATAATAAGTACAAACACAACTTTTGCACGCGCATTTACAGTACAGCTACTTATAAAATGTTACACGTTTAGTTCAATTGATTCATTATTCATAATCCATGATTCTGTCTATTAAGTGAAAAGAAAAATTTCACGCAGCCACAATGCTGCTATTTTACATTATGCTTAATAAACGTAGCCTTAACACAAAATGTATTTATCTCCAAACAATTTCTCGTGTTTTCAGCCGTTCATACGGCTGTATTTTAGTTTTATTGATGGAACAAGAGTAAAAAGGGGTGAAGTAGCACCAGTGACAAGATGGTCACGCCAAACTTCTTAAATATTTGTATTGGTCCATTTGTTTAAACGTTGTTAAGAGGAAACGCACAGAAGAAAACTCATTGTTACAATGGTAACGTGACGTAAACTTTCCTATAAATGCAAGAGAAGTAACCTGACCTGAATAATAAATGCGTTAAGCCAAGCAAAATTTTGAAAAGTGTGTAAAATGTTTAGTGATCTGTACACTTTAACATGTCAAGTGCTATTTGTTAGGATATTCATAATGTGAAAGGTGTCATTAAACTTTATGAATGTTGTTTCTGTATTTGCATACACACACATTGCGGAAGCCAGCAGCTTTCTAATAGAATAGTTCCATCACGAAAACAGCACTTGTCTGTTTGCGTAGAGGAACACACAGTGATGTAAATAGAACGAGGAATGAGGCACATGTATAAAAAAGGGCTGAACTTGATAAACTCGGGAGATTCTTCTTCTTACCTTCTTAACAATAAATTCAAAATGACATCGGTATACATTCTTCTGCTGTCGCAGTAACAATAATAGCTTTCTGATCATTATCTGCGCCAATGTATCCCGAAGTATACGCCCAAGCAAAACTGGTACTCCAAGAGCTCGCCGAGTGTTCCGCTACTGATCGAGTAATGGCAGTCTTTTCCCAGTTTCTAAAATAATGTAAATGTAATTTTCTCAAATTTACTTTTCCTCGTAATATCATATTAACTTTATTTTATGTATCATCTTTCCCCGCTGAGTGTGATTTATTGATTGATGTTTCTTTGTTATTATTATTTATTAAAATATTAATTATATGCAGTATGAATATGAATATCCATCCTTTTCTCGCCGCATGACTGGCGTAATTAACTCATCGAATTTTTATTATTTTCCAAGCTGCCTTGCTTTGTCCCATTTTGTGCGCACGTGTATGTTTGATTCCATCTTTGATAATGCTTAATTTACAGTTGGCTTTTGGGCTGTTGTGTAAGCACGTAAATAAAAAAAGAATTGAGTTATTATTATTATTCTGCGGTAGTCTTCATGACAAATGTCCAAGTTTAAAGGAGTAGCTTAGAGCTCTTAGTAAATAATGAGGGCTCATACTTAGTTAACCTGGTTGAGGCACTATACTACAAGCCGTAAGGTCGCGGGATGAAGTCCTGATGAGGTCATTGGATTTTTTTCAGTTGACCTAATCCTTCCAGCCTCACTAGACCCTGGGGTTTACTCAGCCTCTAACAGAAATGAGTACCAGGAATTAATTAAATAATTTTCCTGGGGAGAAAAGCGCGGCCGGCGCTTAAGGATGACAACCTTACCGCCACCTTTGAGCCGATTGTCTAGATAATGTGAGACCCTCAACGTCTCACAACCCATGGGTCTTTAAGGCCTGTTACAGGGATAGCTTTACTTTTTTTTCACGCTTATACTTAGTTAACCAGCGATATTATTCAGTCCTGAAGGCTACCATTTTCAAATCTAACCATCCTAACTTGAGGGTGCAGATTAGTGGTTCCAAAATTTGTTTCTGTCGTCATGCTACACTCTGCGAAACACTACCAAAACGTTATTTATTATTCTCTCAGAACTTGGAATAACATTAACACTAGTGGAAAATACAGCGTAGTGGCTGCCTACCGCTTGTAGTTACTCGCGTATTCAAACTACCATCGCTTGGCATCGCTTTTAGTTGTATATACCGGCTGGCACCACACGTAGGGAGTAGTGTCTCTAATTACGGCCATTCAATGTATTATTCATGGAGATGAAACCACTTTCGCCTACAGAGGAGTATTCCCTAAAATAAAAAAGTACAAACTTTTTTTTTATTGCTAGTGGGGTGGGACTAAATCCCTTGTATTGCGGCCACTTCTCGTTTATTGTACCAGCCCCAGATGATAGGTGAGGGTGATTGTGGAGCAATTGGTGGAATGAAAATTGGCAGGGGAAACCGAAGTACTCGGAGAAAACCTACCCCAGCGTCACTTTTTCCACCACAAATCCCACTTGACCAGACCCGGGATCGAACCCGGGCCGCCGCGGTGGGAAGCCAGCGACTAACCGCTTGAGCTATGGCACGGACAAGATACAAACTTGCTGTATGAATTGTGTTAGGAAACGAAATTTTTCAAATAAGAACTTCTTTACTGTACTTAAAAAGAACTAAATATACAAAAGCTACAAAATATTAGATTATCGTTCCCTAACACTGCACATATATTGCTCGAGTAGATACACCCTCTGCAAAATAACCAAGGGACTTGATCATGCTAAAAGAAGAGCGGAAGTGTATTTGAGGGCGGGTCAAGTGTTGCGGAGAATATTGGAACTAAGAGAGATCAAGTGAAGGGTCAGAAGACACTTAAATGTGACTTTTATGTCCTTTCGCACACATTTTTTCGTCACCCACCCAATGCAATCTGTCCATCAATTAGTGATTAATTCTTGGGTATTTAACTATGCTCTTCAGCTACATGTATGTATTACATTCAGCTACATCATATTATAAATTGCCGAAGCGAATTAGGACTGACTGATGGGATAGGAAGGCTCTGAAAAGTCACGGACTCTTTCAATCTCAGAATTTTTCAGGAACGAAGAAAACCCGTGAATCAAGATAGCTGAATCGCAGACCCGGGACTTTCTGAATACGGATCGGCAGTGCTAACCGCGTCACCACAATGTTCTCTGACCGATTTCTGTAAAATTTTGTATAAGTGTCATTCACCTTACATATAATTTATGTCATGTTCACACTTTTGATTCCCCACAAACAATTCTAATGTGTAGGATTTGAGGTTTTTGCACCAGTGGTTATGAAGAGTTCCATCTTCTGGAATATACACCGTGTAGTATGTTGAAATTCAACTAACGTTTCGGAGGAACATTTTCCCTCCATCTTCAGGGTCATAGAATACGCCGAACAAGATGCCTCGGTTAACTTTCGACAGACTACACTGCGTTATATTCCAGAAGGTAGAATTATTCAATTCTAATATGAGTGTCATCTATCTGCCTTCCATTATGTTCGTTTCGTCTGAATACACAATGAAGAAGACATGCAAGGGCGTGATATCAAAGAGTGATAATTAAATTTTATAATCGGATTACAAAAAATATCCAGTTTATCTGAGATCTAAGCGCCGTACGGCCGACGAACCTCTCCCATAGCCGTGAAGCCAATGCTTGGATGAAGGCCGATTAAGTTATAAACATGTCCCCTGGCACTAATCAATGACGAATCGATCATTACTCCTTCCATGCATACTAATCGATTTCCCCTAGAATTAATGGCGCAGATCCATTTGCAATGTGTATACATTGTACGCTTGCCTACAGTTTACACCTGGGTCTGATGGAAAAATGGCAAGTTGGCTTTGCTAAGCAATATTATTGCATGGCCCCTCTCGATTTGATAAGCTCAAAACTTTTCCGACCATTTAAAAGATAACAGTAATATATGAATATTTTCTGTTAAATATTTCTTTATGAGTTCTTTAAATGAAGTGTAAAAATCATGGAGTAATGAGAAGGTCATATTTGTCCTTTCATATGTTTCGTCTTCGTAATTACTCGACGGATTTCGATGCTAAAACTCTTCATTTTTGTGGGGGGGATCGTATCGGAAAAATATAACTCCTACTTTACACGAAGATCAAACATGTTACCAATTTTTTCACAATGAAAATAATAGGAACATGACTTAAAAAATATGTCATTAAGATTTGCGGTTTTATTGGAAATATATTTCGAAATAAATTAAGTACAATTTAGGCTCCAAGCAGTATTAATTAATTCTGGAATAAATTTACATCAAGGTCAGTACTTACTTACTTACTTACTCATGGAGCTTTGCCCTTCTTGAGGAGCCGCCAATTCTGCAGCTACTCAAGAATTTCCCAGCATTTTATGGAACCCGAAGGTTCATCACCGTGTTCACAGGAGCCCTCCACTGGTCTCTATCCTGAGCCAGATTTATCCAATCCATACCATCCCATCCTATTAGGTGCCCAAAATTTCAAAGAGTCCGTTTAAAAAATGCCGTCATGTTTAATACACAGAATAGTGCCTATTCGGTCTCAGTCAATGTTATGGATGCAAGAGAAACAGTAGGAAGCAGGACACTACGGCTGTGCCAATATCTGCTCACTATCTATGCGTATTGAAGGAAGAGAAACACGTACACAGTGCTTCAGTCGTCTGTAGGTACCGATTCATTTTAAAATTAGTAAGTTCAGCCAGCCATTTTATGACTGCAAGCTTCAGGCTTCTCAGCAAAGGCAAAGATCGTACAAAGCAAAGTCAATACTGGTGGTCCACTGTTTTCACTTTCTATACACACATCATTCTGCTGACTCAAACAAGAGTAACGGGAGTCCTACAACAAGACGCCATTTTTAACATCTCTTCAGCACAGACATCATCATCCTTCACAGCAGTCCATCTACCAGAGATTCCTCTGTACATTTGCTGTACGTGTATTAGTGACTCTAGACGGGGTTTGATTTGGTGAATAGATTTGTTGACCACTTAACTTACAGGTCGTAACTAAAAATAATTATAATATTATTTCTGATTTCCACAGTACAAATCACTCCACGTTAAGCCTTCTCAGTATACTTTCACTTGTCGTTGCTTGGTAACAGTTCTCAACAATGGCTCTACATCTGCAGTGTTTTCTCTAGACGTTTCCTGGTAACGATTCCTAACAACGAAGGTTCTCCAGCTTCTGTGCTGACGTCGTTACTGTCCGTCGAATATCCCGCGACTGAACTGTAGTCAAAGTTACTTTACGACTATCGGTTTACCGCCAATTAGTTCGTCTTTGTGTCAATTCCCTTGAGACTAACGACCAGAGATTTTTTCAACTGAACTCTATCGTCAGTATTCTTAATGTAACATCCTCTCTGACGAGAAGGTGGGTTTGTCTCTTATGAATATGCTTGACCTTTCGTGAAGTGTAAATTTCGCACATATAACATGTTATTGAAAATTTTTCCTTTTGCACTACACACAAGCTGTCTGTCAATAGAGGCTTTACAGAGCAGATCATGCGTATCTTACGTATCTTATGCTACAACGGCAGCTTAGTCACTTGAGCGGTAGTAAGCTTAACAGCCACCAAGTTTAAGCCTCTTATATTTTCTGAACTGTAGCGCCAATTGTCAACAAGATAACTTCTCGTCACGGACTACACCAGTCTATTGTTGTAGAGGTGTGTTTACCGCGCCTTTGCATAGCAACGGTCGCGGACCACATAGAAAACACCGTTCTTGTATTATCGCTTGCATGTATGTTGTGGCCGGTACGTAACAACGGCCGCTGTTTACAGAGTCACTGCTTGGCAACGGGTCTGTACGCCACAGTAATTAACGAAGCTGCACTAAGTATACCAATCCCATGCATGTGAGTCTTTCTTAAGAATCGAATACTTGCACGGCTAATAAAGAAATTCCATGCATTTTTATGGAATTCGAGTTTTCATTGCCGTGCTCACAAGAGCCCGCAACTGGTCCCTGTCTTCAGCCAGATGTACCGAGTCCACACCTTCATATCAGTGATAATAAACACTTTTCTTGGCGAGAGGTATACTAGGCACCTGCAAAATATAAGCCAGATGCTGCGTCTGGTTTGTTCTCTTAGCTGCACATGTGTATATAAGCTGTAGTAATAATACAGAGTACATTATCCAGGGCAGTATATGCGCGCGTTACAGTAGATTTACGATTATAAAGAAATAAATTCGAAAATAGAAACAACTGAAAAGAACTTGGTCACTTCATACGCTCCTCTTTCCCGACATCTGCCTTTGGGGAGGAGAGGACACGTCAGGTAGGCAGCTTGTAGCTTTGGTCCAGATTCTATCTGAATCGGGTGGGAGTTGCTCGGTAGGGTCTGTTTGTAGGTGAATACACGGCCTATTAGGAAAGTAAGAGGAAACGCGTGTTTCACTTTCACTCTAAGGAGTATATTCAAGCCTCCACCCAACGGCTGACGGCTGTATGAAGATGCTACAGAAGGAAACTGAATCTTTCGCTTACTGATAAAACAGTCGTGTGTTCCATGCATAGTACATTGATTAATTAGGAAATTTTCTGACATCAGATAATAAATGGTACAGTGGAACCTTTAAGGGAAAAATGGCTTTATCTCTAAATTTCCCTCGTCGCGAAAATATAAGTCCAAATCATTGCAAAACTGATTATATTAAATGAAAAATAAAGAACTCGAAAACGGAAAATAAAAAAGTTATCTGAAGGAATTACTCCTGACGCAATGTGTAAAGTTCTAAATTCGATCTCCTACAAAGCATTTGTAGAATATTGCAATGCGACAGAAAAAAATAAAAAATAGAAAAGAAAAGGGACAAACAGAGAAATTGATATGTATTCTACTCAGTTACGGTATTGAGTACAGTAGTCTGAGAAGACTTAGTGAGCACTGTAAAAAAATTTTAAACTATCCCTGTAAAAGGCCGTGAAGGCCCATACGATTGTGAGACGTCCAGACCCCCACATTTTCTCTAGAGAGTGGGCTCACAGTTGGCGGTAAGGTTGTCAGCTTCATGCGCCGACATTCCTTTACCCCCCAGGAAGATTCATGGTACTCATTTCTATTAGAGGCTGAGTCGACCACAGGGCTATAGTGCGGCTGGAAGGATTAGGTCAATTGAAAAACTCCACCGCATCGGGACTCGAACCCACGATCTTCCGGCTTGTAGCATGGTGCCTCAACCAATTACGCTACCGCGTGCCCCCAGATTTAGTGCGTACCGTAGTGAATTGTAGAGTTATGTGAATTAGCTATAGCGCCATAGATATTTGAGTTAAAATCTGTAGGTGTTCAGTAAATCCAATTACAAATCCAAACCTGTCTATAGCTACTCATGCACATGACAATATTCTTATGCAAATTTCTTACATAAAGAAACATGTTTTAGTTGCGGCCTAGAGGTGAGGTCGACAAACAATGTTGTAGGTCCTCCAAGGTAAGCAAAGTATTGTGCTGTGTGCTCGCCGAGGCCTCGAATATAATTGGTTGCGTGATCAGAAATCTGCAAGAATGACTGCCATAATTTCGGTTATGGAGTCTGTAGGAATTATCTAAACATTTATGCATGGCACAGTAAAATTTTCACATAAGGGAACCTGAAGGGACAAGAATACTTTTGGCGTGCTGGTGAAGCAAAATGGCAAAAATGGACCGGTTAACTAAGCCATACCTGTCTGTCCATCTACATGTAGCAATTTGATGATCGCCAGACAGACCTACTCTCTCCTAATAGAAAAACATCTTTTAACTGCCCACATTATCACTTGTACTCTTCCTCTACCCTTAATAGCGTTTGAATTCCCACTGAAAATTTTAGTAATATCTTAATAATTTGCCAGTCCTTAGATATCCTTAGAACGTGGGAAATAAGAAAATGATCAGATTTCGGTAAGCCACCTCACACCAATCGCGAACCACAGAAATACAAAGACCCCTTTCAGATTTCTGTTCTGGCGCTCCTCTTCTTCTGCTGCTGGGTCAGACAGAGAACGGAGGTGTTTTCAGTCGTCTAAACAAAATATAGTATCCCGCCTTCGAACCCAGGTCAGTTCACGTGGGATTTATGGCGGACAAAGTGGCACTGGGGCAAGTTCTCTCCGAATACTTCGGTTTCCCCTGCCAATTCTCATTCCACTGACTGCTCCACACTCATCATCTACATCCGGTGCTGGTGCAATAGGCCAATTATTGGCCGACGTACCAAGTGGACTCAGTCTCACCCCACTCCAAGATACTAAAAAAAGCAGTATCCAGGGAAGGCTTCAAGGCCCCTGAACAAGGGCTCAAAATTCGACCTTTCGTTAAAATAATTTAAAATCAAATTTGGGACAGGATATTTTGTTCCTAGTTCAGCAAGTTTTATACCGCTGTACTGGCCCGAAAACATGTTGCAATCTCAAGTGGCTATTGAAAGCCTCCATATTGGATTCTTATTTTTTTCGTGTTAAATAATTCTCGTTCATGTGAAGTAATTTTATATTACTTTGCACTCTGTGTTTTCGATACAAGAGAAATATCCGACAAAGGCAAATGTGCATTTAAATCAGGTTTCTTTCTAGACGCGTTTTGAAGTGAGGATTTGTCTATGCTAAATACACGCTTAAAAATGTAAAAAAAAAAAAAAAAGACTGCTATGACTATCAACTGCTTCCATACGAATCTGTTCAAAGAGAGAGAAATGGGCGGAGTCAAGCATTCATCCATGACACAGATGATCCAGCTCAGTATTGCTTAGCATGGATGTGACGGCGACTTTCAGCAGTCATCCATCTTACAGCTGGCTTAGCTCAGTGTTACTTAATGGGACACGTTTAAAGAATTTAAGATTGCCTGAGTTACTGAAGCTCTCTAGCAACTGGGTTCCGTAATAGACAGTGAACTTGGTCACTCGCCACAACATCCCCTGATGGTGGATTCAGAAATGCTTTCTGAAATGTCAGAACTTTGATGCCAGAGAAAAATTTATTCATTTTTTCACCGTAAGGTTTTGTAACTTGAGCAAGCTGTTTCCACCTGTGTAAAGAAGCTGGCTAGCTGATAATTTAATATCAGATCCGTTAAGACGACTGCTAATCAACTTGTTACTAGTGTATACCTACGTACCTACCACTCGGCGCTACAGCCCTGGGTGAGCCTTGGCCTCCTCTACAACCAATCTCCACAACCAATGCGTGCTACCATAGGAATGGACCCACACATGATGACCCGAGGCTGGTTGTTAGGTTTCTGAACGTAATTCTTTTTACATTAAGGTTGTTAGCCTCATGCCCAACCCCCAACCTGGAGGACCAGGGTGTCTCTCTTAATCTGGACTCTACCGTTTGACTTTCCGGCATGGGTGACCCTACCGGTAGTTAAATTACCAAGAGCTTAGCTCTCCAGGTCAAAGAATCACGCAAGCCCCACCACAACGACAAGATGGAGACACATTTGAGGAGTTACTAGGGTGTACACAAAAATAATTTAGAAGTGGCGCAGAGGAATGTTGCCTAAACTTCAATTGTTTGTAATCGAATAGGGCCTTCAGAAACATTTCTATTTTAGCGGACTGCATCACGCGTAGTGTGGAGAGCGAGTATTATTGACATATATTAACAAATTTTAAAAGTATTTTGTACCATATGCGCAAAGTCAATACAAAATGGAGAGGATTTTTCGTCTTTAAGTCTGCATGTCTTGTCTCATGACACACTCAAAATGTTTCAGTAATTCTTGGTATGGGTATTCGAGACGAAACTTACCGGAAGTAATGTGCGTATTTATGTTCGTATGGCCCTCAAATTTATATGAAATTCAAACTGAAGTAAACATTTCTGAAAAAAAAAGAATAGGTTCTAAAAATGATACTTGATAAAAAAAATATCATATGAAAATATCGTAATAATCCAAACTTAATTACAACAGCACAAAATCGTCCTTATTCTAAACTGACGAAATGCAGACAATTTACTTGTATCAACAAACCACTAAAATATATCTAACTTAAGGGGCACCCCGTAGCGTAGATGGTTGAGGCACTATGCTACTAGCCGGAAGGTCGGGGGATCGAATCCCGATAAGGCGGATTTTTTCAATTCACCTAACCTTCCAGCCGCACTATGGCCCTGGGTCGACTCAGCCTCTAACAGAAATGAGAACCAGGAATATTCCTGGGGGTAAAGGCAGCCGGCGCTTAAGGCTGACAACGTGACCGCCATTTATGAGCCGATTGTCTAGAAAATGTGGGAACCTCAACATCTCACAACCCCATGGGCCTTCACGGCCTATTACAGGGATACCTTTACCTTACCTTATACCTAACTTAAACCCGAAGTTGACCTTAGGAGAATTTCCCCGCATTTCGTATTGGTTCAGTGACAAAAGACTTTCCGGTCTATATTGTTTGACCGGTATTCCCTGCTCTGAGCACAGACGTGAGATAACAGGGCGTCTCAGTCACAGAATACAAGTATTAATGCAGCAATCTCTGTACAATGTCAGTGTGAAACGAGTTCTGAGCCTTAGAAGAAGCTTCACTGAAGTTGGTACAATAATTTTGTTTCGTGATTATACAAGCTGAAGGGCGAGAAATCGCAGTTATTTGAAATTGCGTCGGTTCAGAGAATGGATAGTTCCACCTCTGATGACGGCAATGACAGCAATAATGATTGTTTCTATTTTCAGTACACGTGTTTTATCTCCGTTACAAAAAAAAATCAGTGAATTAATGATGTGTAGGAAATAATCTATGTTGGTTATCAGAACCGGAAATATAAACCATAGACAAAATGTATAGCCAAACTGCCTACTCACTAAAGGAGACTCTCCGTTGTTCTGTAAGAGTTAAAACTTCTTTCTGAAGAGATGACAGTAACATATTCTTGACGTGATTAACAGTTCCTTTCTTGTTTCAAATTAACTGTCCTTCTTCTCCCTTAACTTTCACATTATTTAGATTAGTGTGACTTATAATTGTATCTGCTCATTTCACTGTTTCCATCTTGCCCGAAGTATCATTTGAAGGGCTATTTCTTTCTTCCTGTTAGAGTAATATTATGAACTGGCCACGAATCAGACTGCACGTAAATGCTAGGAAAGGGGACTAAGTACGAGTGTATATTACGGAAAGGAAATTTCATTAGTTTATTGGTTGGTTGTGTGCTTCCTTCTTGTCTTTGTTTCGAAAAACACTCTCTAAAAAGGAAGTTAATGACAGTTACCAAATATTACGAAAATTAATTGTTAAAATAAAAAATATTTCGGTTATTGAACAGTTTAATGCATTGTCACTTGTGGATTTAGCTATATTTAAATTAAAAATGCGTTTTAAGTCAGTACGTGATTGATGTAAATAAGTTACATATGTGACAACTTAGTTGAGCACTGTCAGTTTTACACACAGGAACATTAAATACTCTTAACAAAATAATCCATTGTTAGGCAACGGCTTGGTAAACACTGCCTAAAAGCCGGAATAGCAGCAGCAGCAACGGAAGTCAATTTGCTAGGCAACGGCTCGCTAGCACCTGTTTCCGCGGCAACGAATATTAAAAAAGGCATTCCCATGACAACCAACAGAATATCATAGAATAATTAACGGTTCGGCATGGTGACATAGTCGGGCCGCGTGGTAGATATAAAAGGGAGTTCATTCGTGAATTCAGGGTAGTGCAGATCAGTCCATGATTCTTCATAGAGATTCGTCAGACAGACGTTGTTCAGAAGGAGTTCAATGTGTGAGCTGTTGTAATTGACTGTAATTGTAAGGAAGTGCCAATAAATACAATCATCTAATCCAGGACCCATTGTTGTTAGTCACGCTAACCCCTTACACTTGACATACACATCATTGCGGTGTACCAGCTCAACTGATGACGAACTAGAGATCGGAGATCGAGGGTACATTGGCAGGACACCCATATACTCGTATTCGAAAAATATTCTTCCTACACAGAACAATCCATAAACTACTGGTAAAAACGAACTACTTTTCTAAATAAGTATTTTTTATTGCTAGTGGGGTGGGACTAAGTCCCTTGTACTGCGGCCACTTCTGGCCTGATGTACCAGCTCCAGATGGTAGGTGAGGGTGATTGTGGAGCAATTGGTGGAATGAAGATTGGCAGGGGAAACCGAAGTACTCGGAGAAAACCTACCCTAACGCCACTTTGTCCGCCACAAAAACCATCTGACCAAACCCCGGGATCGAACCCGGGCCGTCGCGGTGGAAAGCCAGCGACTAACCGCTTGAGCTATGGCGCGGCCTTTCTAAATAAGTAACTAACAAACTATCTTAATGGATAACGAAGAAGTCCATGGTGCAGCAGAATCATTTGTAGCTCATAACTGTTCACATTTCCCAGTAATTCCATCTTGTTATGGAACTCGAAGACTCATCCCCATACCCAAATAATTTAATCCTGTCCTGAGATAATTCAATTGAGCCACATCTTGATTTCTCTAATGGGGGTTGGGCATGGGGCTAACAACCTCATCCTGTAAAAAGAAATTTGTTCAGAGACCTAACAACCAGCCTCGGGTCATCATGCGTGGGTTCATTCCTACGGCATCACGCACTGGTTGTGGAGACTGGTTGTAGAGGAGGCCAAGGCTCACCTAGGGCTGTAGCGTCGAGTGGTAGGTAGGTAGTTGCAGTGTAATTCTCCCCGAGATTTTGTTGGATTAGGGGGCATTATGTTGGTCACTACACATTTCTTGGAATGGTTTGAACCAAGTAAAATATTTAAAAATAATACGCATGCTCTCTGCACCGTTTGTCTGTTATGTCACAAATCCTGAAATTGGAAAGTTGGAATGATATATTGCGCCTGTGACGAATTTTGAAACGAAAATGTATGCAAGAATCTCGCCTTGGTGCTTATGTAGATTTGTAGCTCGGAGCGTATGTGACCGCCTCATTCCACACACGTATTACAGATGAAAACATCAAATAAACAAAGGAAAAGGTAAATAAAGAACAAAAGATGACAAGGTGGACGGAGGAAGGAATGAAGGAAGAAAATTAGAACGTTAAATCGAACACAATATGCAATAACATCGCCTGGGTTCCAACAAGGATTTGAAATACATAACATGTGTACCAGAAAAATTATCCAATCGTTTAGCACGTATACTTATGTGGGTCACAATAGCAAGACATCCATCCTAGTCGTCCGTCGATAACCCAGGTGGCATTTCAACATCGCGCTGCGACGTTTTTTTATTTAACATACGTTTTACTAACAAGGTGGTAGCCATGTTATGACGTAATGAAATGACGCAATGAATAGAAGAAACTCATGTCTCATACGTTACGTTGAATAACGTAAACACTGTTTATTTATCAAACATTGTTTTTATTCTTGGCATTCGGCCTGAAACACATTTACATGCATACATTTGCCCATTCATTTCTTAAACACAAAAATATATTTCGTAAGTATATTATTAGCAGATGTGCGTAGTATTCCACACCCACTTAATGTTATGTTCACGGTAAATGTGTCCAAGTGCGGAATATGTGCTTAAAGAAATAGCTGTATTATTAACTTCAAACTGCGTTTTATATATTTTAATTCATCATCATCAGTAATCTGTCAAGACGACAGGTCCACAGTCTCTTCCAAAACAATTCCTCCATTTAATGCAATCTACAGCTTTCTCCTTCAAATGACAGTATCCTCTTCTGTACCCAAGGTCATCCAGCATCTTCTTACGTCTTCTTCCTCGTCTTCTTGTCACTTCTATCCTCTCCTCTATTTTTCCTTCGATAACTTTTTTTAGAAGGCAGTTACCGCGTAAGATATGACCAATCCAATTAGCCTTCCGTTTTCTTATTTCGTGTAGGATATTCCTCTGCTCACTGACTCTAATTAACACTTCTTCATTTCTCACATAATCGCTCCAACTGATCTTCTCCATCCTTCTGCAACACCACATTTCAAAACTTTCCAGATGTTTNATATTAGGGCTTTATTTATTGTTAGTGGGATGGGACTAAGTCCCTTGTACTGCGGCCACTTCTGGCCTATTGTACCAGCCCCAGATGATAGGTGAGGGTGATTGTGGAGCAGTTGGTGGAATGAAGATTGGCAGGGGAAACCGAAGTACTCGGAGAAAACCTGCCCCACCGCCACTTTGTCCACCACAAATCCCACTTTACCAGACCCGGGATCGAACCCGGGCCGCCGCGGTGGGAATAATTAGGGCTTCATACAGTAAGGCCTGTTCTCATATACTGTGTGTGGTAAACATTTTGTCATACGAGTATTGTGACGTATAGACCCATTTGTCATATTTGGACCGAAGAGAGATGAAGTCACAGGACGTTGGAGAAAACTGCATAATGAAGAGCTTCATAATTTGTACTCTTCTCCAAGTATAATTAGAATGATCAAGTCAAGGAGGATGAGGTGGGCAGGGCATGTAGCATGAATGGGGGAGACGAGGAATGCGTATAGGATATTGGTGGGAAAGCTAGAAGGGAAGAGACCACTAGGAAGACCAAGGCGTAGGTGGGTGGACAATATTAAAATGGATCTTAGAGAGATAGGATGGGATGGTATGGATTGGATTGATCTGGCTCAGGATAGGACCAGTGGAAGGCTCTTGTGAACACGGTAATGAACCTTCTGATTCCATAAAATGCTGGGAAATTCTTGAGTAGCTGCAGAATTGGCGGCTCCTCCAGAAGGGCTCAGCTCCATGAGTAAGTAAGTAGGACCCATTGTTAGGGAACGACTCTGTAAACACATTCCCTTGGAAGCCAACGCGAGCAACAATATGAAGTCCATTGCTAGGCAACGGATCAGTAATCAAGCCTTCTCAACAACAAAGATGCTGTGTTTTCTGCTTGGTCCGTGCCGAGGGGTTATAAGGGGACAAGGAAGGTCGTTTGAGTTAGTTGTTGTCGAGAATTGGGTCGAGTTCTTGATGTGGCAGTCGAAGGTGTTTGAGAAGCAATAGCAAGAAATGAATTAGACTGCAAAGAAGGCTTCATGCGTGATTTGAAGTTAAAGTGAGACGTTTATAAATCCGTTGCCAGGATATGACTTGTGAAGACTGAGAATTCTAGTCCGTGTATGACGGTGAACTGTGAAGTGTGTAGATCAGAGATAGCGCTGTAATTGCCTGTAGTCCCTAATTGTGTGAATATGGTGTCAATAAATCTATTGACCAATCAAACCCCAGTCTGTAGTCAGTAATACACGTGACAGTAATTTCACCAGTTACTTATAGGTTCTGGTAAATCATTTTTTCTTCATCACTGTTCTTCCAGTTATTAAGCCTAGTTAGTCTGTTATGTATATTACAAAGCAGAATGTGTTCCTAAGGCCCTTCTTCCTCTGCGTTAATAATATATACAGGTGACCGAAATGTTGGGGTTGCGTTCCTGAAAATCGCTCATGTATCAATAATTGTAACGGGAGAGCACAGAGCACGTTGGAGTAGTACGAAACATGACAAAGTCAAAATGATGGGGCGAATCAGGGAATCTTCCCGCACAACTCACTGCGCATGAGTGATTGCTTTTACCATGACCTAGGAAAAGACATTGACGCTCCTATGACATTGAAATAAAACCGCGGATATTCGAAGGCGCGGATGACGAACACGGTTACAACGAGTTTCGTCTGTATATTTGCCAGTACACTGAGATGCTATCAGAGATGAATCTTATAATTGTTTTCTCCTTTGGCGCTGCAGCCCCAATTTGGGCCTTGGCCTACCTCCGTGAAACTCTCCGTTTCTCTTCAGTTTATTGATCTTAGACATTCGGTAGGACTCCTTGGGAGGGTGATCAGCTCGTCGCAAGGCCTCTACCTGTACACAAACACTGAACATCCATGCCCTGAGTGGGATACGAACCCACGATCCCGGCTTCCGAGCGACCGAAGACAGTGCATGCCTTAGACCGCTCGACTACCGTGACCGGCCAGTTTTTCAATAGTTTCTATATTATTTTCAGTTTAGAGTTTTTTATAGCCCGTTATGTCCTGTATTACAAGCTCTTTCAATGTTTCTTCAGGTTGTGAAACATTCATTGAACGAAGACGTCGTGTAGGTAGAATTCCTGCTTCCTGTTCCTGAGGTCCAGGATACAAATCTCAGTTCGAAGACCGGTTATCGTGAGTGAAGTTTTCCGTATTTTTCCTTAATCTTTCTAACTAATTGCAACTGTAGCATCCATCCACATATTTTTCAGTCAGTTTTTCATTAATCGTCCTGTCATTCAACATATCAGCTTGAGTTATCGAAACACTTATTAAATAAGCCTTAAATAGATAAATTAATAAATTACATGAGTCAGCAAACAGAGAAATAAACGTGAAACGTTTCCTAATATTATGAACGTTTAATTGAATGAAGGGTCATAATAGCTAATGTTTCTTTGATAATCGCTTCTACAGGAACCAAGATTCCTGCCTTCAATCGATTAGTCTGATACCAGCTATCTGTGACCGCCACTAAAATATTTTATAACCCTGAACAAACAAAATTAGGACCATACATTTTTCAATTTCGAATAATTTCATTTTGTGAAGAAAGCAGTCTTCCGAAACGTCGGTTAACACCACATATACACGGTGCCAAATCCCAGAAGACTGCTTTCTTCATAGTCACCGCCGTGAAAGCCTCAAATCTTACAATTTCATTTTGTGTTAAGAGACTGCCTGAAGGTGGTCCCAATTGCGGACCGAAACATGTAGCAGTTATTAAATAAACCAATGCAAACAATTCGATTGGTTTATTTTTATTGTTGTGTTGACGACCAGAATACCACAAACTGTGTTAAGAAATCTGCAGCATGGCCTCTCTGGTTCTGACTCTTTCCTGTTTCTTCCTTCTTGGGNTTTTTCAATAGTTTCTATATTATTTTCAGTTTAGAGTTTTTTATAGCCCGTTATGTCCTGTATTACAAGCTCTTTCAATGTTTCTTCAGGTTGTGAAACATTCATTGAACGAAGACGTCGTGTAGGTAGAATTCCTGCTTCCTGTTCCTGAGGTCCAGGATACAAATCTCAGTTCGAAGACCGGTTATCGTGAGTGAAGTTTTCCGTATTTTTCCTTAATCTTTCTAACTAATTGCAACTGTAGCATCCATCCACATATTTTTCAGTCAGTTTTTCATTAATCGTCCTGTCATTCAACATATCAGCTTGAGTTATCGAAACACTTATTAAATAAGCCTTAAATAGATAAATTAATAAATTACATGAGTCAGCAAACAGAGAAATAAACGTGAAACGTTTCCTAATATTATGAACGTTTAATTGAATGAAGGGTCATAATAGCTAATGTTTCTTTGATAATCGCTTCTACAGGAACCAAGATTCCTGCCTTCAATCGATTAGTCTGATACCAGCTATCTGTGACCGCCACTAAAATATTTTATAACCCTGAACAAACAAAATTAGGACCATACATTTTTCAATTTCGAATAATTTCATTTTGTGAAGAAAGCAGTCTTCCGAAACGTCGGTTAACACCACATATACACGGTGCCAAATCCCAGAAGACTGCTTTCTTCATAGTCACCGCCGTGAAAGCCTCAAATCTTACAATTTCATTTTGTGTTAAGAGACTGCCTGAAGGTGGTCCCAATTGCGGACCGAAACATGTAGCAGTTATTAAATAAACCAATGCAAACAATTCGATTGGTTTATTTTTATTGTTGTGTTGACGACCAGAATACCACAAACTGTGTTAAGAAATCTGCAGCATGGCCTCTCTGGTTCTGACTCTTTCCTGTTTCTTCCTTCTTGGGATAATCGAGCCAACAGTAGTCCGCAATGAATGTCCTCTTTATGCTATATTATTCATACTGCTGTTACTTCATTTCTCTTAGTTCTAAATATTATCCTCAGCGTTCTTCCTTCAAATCCCGTCAATTGGTCTTGCTCACTTAAACATGGATTTCTCATAAAACAAATGAAATAAAAATCAATCAGCATTATTTGTATTTTGTATCGTAAAGATAAGGCGGTTACGATAGCCGAGCGGTCTAAGGCATGTACTGTCTTCACTCGCTCGGAAGCCGGGATCGTGGGTTCGAATCCCACTCAGGGCATAGATGTTTTGTATGTGTATGTGGTTATTCTGTGTTTATGTTGCCCTGTGTTTAGGCAGAGGCCTTGCGACGAGCTGATCACCCGTCCAAGGAGTCCTACCGTCTGTAAAAATGATCAATGAAACTGAGATTTCAGCCCTATGCTCCAAAGTGAGAGCGAGAGGATAAAAGGGTAGAGGTGAAGTTTCACCCAACAGAACACTCACTGATATAATGCACAATTTTGATATACATTACAACTGGACGTTAACAATCACAGCATGACTATGTAGTTCCTGTTTACACTGGTAAATTGTATTAATAAATTAATCCTTTTGTTCAAACCCCACTTAAAAATCAAATAACTCAATTTCTTGCACATGAAAACTTTGTTAAGTACGGTATTTATAAGCGTTTGTAGGTATGCTTTAAATCATGAGCGTATTTAACGTGCGACCTTACTGAATGTTGAGTAAGCCTCGTAAAGGCGGCGCCTGTTCATCCCACCAAGAACTGGCCCAAGGCGGCCGTTTCGATGTTATTTATACACCATTTAAAATTTCTGACGTCATAGAAATATCTTGTTTTGTGGCATTAGAATTGTGGGCTTCTCCACATAAATATATTGTGAGTCTACTCACTCATGGAGCTGAGCCCTTCTGGAGAAGCCACTGATTCTGCAGCTACTCAAGAATTTCCCAACATTTTATGGAACCTGAAAGTTCTTTATCTGTTCACAAGAGCCCTCCACTGGTTCCTATCCTGAGCCAGATCAATCCAGTATGATTCTACTGGTTCTTTAAATTTAATTGCGTTAACAGTTTGCTGGAAGTTTGACTTTGGGGATAACGTTCCTTTTCTGCTCCAACCTGGAATTCATTTCTTGTTTAAACCACCAAAAGTCTAAATAAATCAACATCAATAAATTTGTGTTGAAACTCCGTATTACCCACACTAAACAAGGTAAAGCAGCGTTCGATTTTCACGTCATCCTCTAAGTAAACGCAAATGTTGTAATTACACTTTGAATAAACAGATAAATATAAATAAATAATGTAAATTAATTAGTGCCGGTCACGGTAGCCGATCGGTCTAAGGCTCGCTGACTTGGAAGCCGGGATCGTGGGTTCGAATCCCACTCAGGGCATGGATGTTTAAGTGTTTGTATATGTGTTTGTGTACAGTTAGAGGCCTTGCGACGAGCTGATCACCCGCCCAAGGAGTCCTACCGAATGTCTAACATCTAGTAAACCGAAGTGAAACGGAGAGTTTCATGGAGGTAGGCGAAGGCCCAAACTGGGGCTGTAGCGCCAAAGGAAAAAAATAGTAATGAGATCAATCAAGTTATGAACAGGCCTTCGAGAGACAAGTGCCAGATGAAAAAGCGGTGGACGGGGAACCTATGTACTTAGATACGTTAGAAAGAGCTAAACTCAGTAACTGAACCTAGCTACGCATATCTGCTCTTACGAATGGACTCAACTCACCACTTCACCTGATGACGACGACAGACAAAGTACAGGAACTCAATAATCACAGGTGTAACATACCAACATCAGAACACTTCAGGACAGAAATGTTTAGTTTCAGTTGGAGATGTTTTATGTGCACAGTAAGACTGATCGATTGAAAGATATGTCAAACATACAAGTAAAACGTAATTAACTAGATGCTTCTTTTCCTTACTTGATTTCTTTCTTTGTTTATTTTTCTCTGTCTTTAGTTTTTTGTTGTTATTATCTTATCTGTTTTTAAATCCGTATTTGTTTCTTTATATATTTTTTCGTTTATTGGTAATCTATTTCGTTTCTCTTTTATTTTTGTTTCCCTCTCGCCTTCTTTTCTGGGTCGCGACCTCCCCCCGGCCACAGGGAACAAGGCTGTGGGTGTGCGTGGCCTGAATACAGTGCTTTTGTCATCATGTTTATCACTGTAGGCCTTGTTCCAATGTCGAACTGAGTCAAACCTGCACGAAATTGAGACCATTGCAGCTCGGCGACTGATCAGTGTATTCCTTCCTTTCGTCTTCTTCGTAGCTAAAACAATCATAAAGAGCAGGAAGTCAACACTTCATATTGAAGTTTACTGTTCGGCAGGATTGTACAGAGGGCTATTTTAAAATTCACTCTGACTCGATTTTTCATGAACAGTCGTTATTCAGCTGGTCTAGAAATTGGCTGCTTTTTTAAAAAACCTGGAAAATGTATTAGCGTGTACACATTGTCAGCCATTGTGTGCTATCCTAAACCAGCCGATTTCAGTCAGCAGTTTCACAGACTATTAAGCTACTCACCTAGGTCCATCTTAATACAGAGTGTCCGGATGAAAGGTATACAAAATAAAATCATTATATCTCAGAAAGAATTTATTATACACACTAATGTGTTACACCATTACAAAGGGAAACTACCAAAGTTATTCTTTCTGCGTATATAACTTTCTGAATAAATTTAGATGTTTGCTCCCTTGGTGGCATGACAAATATCCAGGCTTCAAGAATGTTTGGTGTTACTGTAGCCACAGCGTCCCTTATGCGGGCTTTCAGATATTGAAGGTCGTTGACCTCAACCTGGTAGACAATGTTCTTCACATAACCCCACAAGAAAAGATCCACTCGGGTTAAATCTGGCGACCTAGGAGGCCAAGCGATTGGTCCACCTCTGTCTATTCTTATCCCAGCCATCTCTCTGTCCAAGTGATTCCTAACAAGGTGGCAAAAGTGAGGCGGCCTATGCGCGTAAGCCGGATATGGGGGGGGGGGNGAGTTTTCCTTTCCGATAACATAAACCGGATAAGTGTATGACAATTACTTTCCGATATATGCAATTTTTATTTTGATACCTTTCGCTCGGACACCCTATATTATCTTCGAGTCTACACCAAGATCTACCAAGTGGTTCCTTCTTATGTTTCTCCTGTATTATCTTATGTGCATTTCTTATTTCTCCCTTTTGATTTACATATTCCGTCTAAATCAACTTTCTCTGTCTGATCACCCCATCGAGTTATGTGATCGAGCAGATAATCTAGGAGTAACGCCCCAGATGTGTAGTCGGTAGGTACTCCGTTCGAATCTCGGCCGGAACCCAGTCTATCTTTACAAGTTCTTTTATGGCTTTCTTCAATTCATTCAGGTGAATTCCAATATAGTACATCGCGTAGGTCACAGCTGCTTTCTTCCGAATACTTTCCAACTGATCATTCATCTGTCATCCTACCATCCGATGCTACATAGCCCCGTTTCTTAAAGGGTCATTAGATAGCCCACGCAAAAGAAAGAAAGATATAAAAAGAAATTATGTGAAGGGAATGAAATTCGAAGTTTCTTCATCCATGATATGTATACAGCTGCCGTCTTGTAGTGCACTCAATTTCACCTGTTACTTCACGACATGTTTCGGCAACATAGTGCCATCATCAGGTGCCCTAATTACGCTAATCTATTCCATTGCTTGCCTTTATAAAATTATTTAAAAAGTATTTAAAAAGTGCGTATTTGTCAACTATAATGAATTTACACACACTAAAACTTGTTAAGATTATTCATCTTATGTGTCATAATTAAAACTTGCGTGTGGTTCTTCCACTATGGGGATCGTTTTTCTTATATTCTGTGTAAACCGTGTCTTGTGATGTGTGTTCCCTTCTTAGCTAAAATACAACATTATGAATCGAAGTTTCTTAATGTCATTTCTTCAATTTCTCCCTTATTTCCTTTTTCTAGATTCTAAATATGTTCCTCCGTCCAGTGTTCTGAAACACTGTCAATTTATACTGCTCCAATGCGCGTCGTGGTTGTGTTGCTTGGACACAAATTATTGCAAGTAAGTTTATATAAAGAATATCATCGCTTGACCGGCCGCGAGAATATTATTTCTTAATATCTGTGCATACGTTATTTGACAGGATATTGACCTCTTTGAGAACGTCGTCATTTATTAAAAATGTCATTAACCTTGCTAGCAACTCTACCCAGCGAACATTCCCCTCTGCACTATTTTCAGATGCCTTTCGTGTTTGTTCTCTCTGCAGCATGAACGATGGAGTTCCAAAGGCGAACAAACAGGTATTACGCACCACTAACTGATGTTATAAGAAGCTGAATATGCGAGTAACATCCATTGCAGTTCGTGAATTTATTTAATTCTATAGTAAGACGATAAAACAAATATGTCGACATCATAGATCAATACAGACACAATTGTATGTGCCTTTATAGGGCTGCCTTACACCAAGTCGCTTACAGGTTGCAGTATTGTGAACATCAGCGGCATATGTACGTTCATCATTTGGAAATTGGGCATTCGTGTAACTTGAGCCCATTTCTCTTAAAATAAGGTTTAATTATTAGAATCTCGACCCAGGGAAATGACTGCTCTGAGATTTTACTCAGTCCTCCCAGACAAATATTGGGAAAGTAAGCCTACGTTGAAGCTGAATAAGAGCGCATTTTACCATTTTTAAGCCCAGTACTCTTCTTAGCCCATTACTTATATCATGCGACCAGTCCGCCACGTTTAGAAGCGAAAAGCATGATATCATGCGACCGGTCCTCAAAGTGTTAATCACTGCTCTATAACTCTGAAATTTATTGAGTCGAAATTTTACAACTTTATAAAAATGCGAAGGAAAAAAAGAGCAAGTTTATCTGTTGCGGTCGAAACTCTTAAGTCTGGAAGCGCCCAAGTCCCTACTCCCAGACTGGTGGTCACTATAGAATGCGATGTACCACGGTGCTTTACTTGTCTGCTAGTCAAATACTGTTGCAAAGAGACCAGCTTTCATAATACACTAAGTCTCCTTTATTGTCGTCGATGTATTCTTGTAAACCGTGACGTTACATGAAGCGGATCCGTTTTTACGACAAGAAACTTGAGAAATAAGCAGATTACGTTCCTCAGTCTTTCTGCACCCCCATAACATGAATTACAATATAGACAATATGAACGTGGTTGTAAATATTAGCATATTCTTGTCCAAAATACATGTGCGTATTGTGAACTTCAGTAATGTTTATTTAAAGTTTTATGACCTATTGTATTCACCAATGGCCAACATCGAAGCCCGAGAGAGGTGATGACGACGCGGTCTCGGCAATATTAAAGATTTGTTTGCATGAGTAACCCTCTTTCGGCCATTTTCTTAAACTCTGGGATAGCGTCGTTGGTTGAGGCACTATGCTACAAACCGGAAGGTCGCTGGTTCAAGTCCAGATGAGGTCATTGGATTTTTTCAATTGATCTAATCCTTCCAGTCGCACTATTGCCCTGGGGTCGACTCAGCCTCTAACAGAAATGAGTACCAGGAATATTCTTAGAACATTCTTGGGGTTAAAGCGCGGCCGGCGCGTAGGGCTGACAAACTTGCCGCCATCTATGAGCCGATTGTCTAGAGAAAATGTGGGAACCTCAACATCTCACAATCCTGTGGGCCCCCACGGTCTGTTACAGGGATACCTTTACTTTTACTTGCATATTTATTGGGATGAATAACGGCATAAGAACGAGTTAGTATGACGTGTGGAGTCTTGGTATGAAAATTGTGTCAACGTAATAACGAAAGACAACGTTAAACCAGGAAATGATGTAATTTATTTTTCTACTCTAATGTAAATATAAATGTAAATGTAAATCCATATTTTAGTAATTTTTTGTCCTTCGCCGCGCAATGGCTTAAGCAGTTAGTCGCTGGCTTCCCACCGCGGCGGCCCGGGTTCGATCCCGGGTCTGGTCAAGTGGGATTTGCGGTGGACAAAGTGGCGCTGGGACGGGTTTTCTTCGAGTACTTCGGTTTCCCCTGCCAGTCTTAATTCCACAAATTGCTCCACATTCACCCTCACCTATCATCTGGGCCTGGTGCAATAGGTCAGAAGTGGCCGCAGTACAACGGACTTACTAGCATAATAAAAGATTTTTTGTCTTTTCACTTTATTATTATTATTCATTTTATGAACAAAATCAGTGTGAAGACAAATCGGGGTGGCAGAGGAGAAAAAAGAGAAAATAAAACCGACAAGATATATTAGTGAGTAGTTTGGAAAGGATTAAAAAGACTGACAAGGAAGCAAAGGTACAATTATCTACACCCAAGGTAAACGAGTAAGGAAACAAAAACAAAATATTTTTTTTATTAATTCATATCAGAATAATCAGAAAGCGATTCACGACTTCCATAGAACAGAAAATCAGCCCCGGAGATAAGTTACAGTGCTCAGAGCTAAAAAGTGACACATTTTAAAGATTGTACTCTTCGTAGATCAGTTGGACCGATTATGTGAGAAATGAAGAAGTGTTAATTAGAGTCAGTGAGCAGAGGAATATCCTACACGAAATAAGAAAACGGAAGGCTAATTGGATTGGTCATGTTTTACGCAGAAACTGCCTTTTAAAAGAAGTTATTGAAGGAAAGATAGAGGGGCGGATAGAAGTGACAAGAAGACGAGGAAGAAGACGTAAGAAGATGCTGGATGACCTTGGGGACAGAAGAGGATATTTTCATTTGAAGGAGAAAGCTCTAGATCGCATTAAGTGGAGGAATTGTTTTGGAAGAGACTGTGGACCTGTCGTCTGACAGATTACTGATGATGATGACTCTTCGTAGGAAGGAGAAGCAGGTTTGAATTCCAGTTGATGAAAATGTGGCAAAAATAGGAAACTGCTCATCAAAAGTGACGACTTCTGTGTAATAATTTTTAGATTATGTTCAGAGAGCTTTTATTGATTGTTTAAAAATACTATTTTGGATTTTGCCTATCTTGCATTATATGAATTATGTAGCATTGATTGATTAATTGATTCTTGGTTTATTTAACAACGATACTCCAGCTACATAGTTTACGTAGCGTCGAATCATCAGTGAATGCTTATTCGTGAAGGAACTGACTAGCTACACGGATGTAATGGAAGAGGCAGAACTAGAATAAGAACCTGCCGCAAGGATGTACTTGGGGTCTGACTTTCAGGAGAATATGGGAGCTCCAGAAAGAAAACACGAGATATTTTTAACAGCCGTATTATATACTTATTCTTAACCAACTGTTAAATAAAGTTTTTGTTACTGGAACTTGGTTACCACTCCTGCACTGTATGCGGAAGATTCCAGAATAGAACCCGGGGACTCATATGGACTGTCCTGACTTTCTTAGCTCTGGCTTCACACCAATGCCGGACCAGTACCTTAGAGCAGGCCACGACCGCATCCTTACACCAGCCTACCAGGCTATCCTATGTTATCTGAGCTATTTCAAACGCCGTTACATGAACTATAACAATCACACATGTTAGTCCGCCCCATGACTCAGGCCGTTAGTAGCTGGCTTCCCACCGCGGCAGCCCGGGTTCGAGCCTGGCTCTGGTCATGTGGGATTTGTGGTGGACTTGTGGGGCTGAGGCAGGTTTTCTCCGAATACTCCGTTTTCCCTTTCCAATCTTCATTCCACTAATTGCTCCACAATCACCATCACCTATCATCAGGGGCTGGTGCAATAGGCTAGTAGTGGTCGTGCAGTACCAAGTGGACTCAGTCTCACCCCACTAAGAATAATAAAAAACAAATCAAATATGTTTCTCTGTTTTGGTTTCTAGATTGTACAAATTTACTTCATAAACCTGTCATGGAAGTCAGGCTATTTTATGGTGCATGCAACGGTTCGTGCCATGAGCCACGTGTTGATGACCTGGGCGCTGTCAGACTCAGAAAAACGAATGCCGCTGATAGGTGACAGTGCCATATCAATAATCCTGTAAACGGAATGAACACATCAGAGGAGCGGTTTGAGCTCTGGATGGCCACTGATGAATCAAGAATTTGAGTCATCACTGTGTTCAGTATTTTATTGCAAACTTAATTTTACAAGAAATACTAAATATGTTAACTGTTATTTTAATTTGAGTGTGGAAATCACTTAACTTAATACCATGAGACTTTTCCCATTAAGTTTACTTGATCGACATTTCGGGATCCAGAGAGTCATATAACAAGAAACTAGAAATTATAAAACAGAAGTTGGAGGAGGTCAGACCAGTTGACTACCCGTTGCCTAACCTAACTATATCGACAACCTACCCACATAACTAACGAATTAATTACGCAAATACATTATTAATCACCTACAACCAATAAACTATCTGATATTCAACACAACATCTGTGCCAACTAAACATAATTTATTTGCCAGAACTTGTTTCCTTAAAATCCATGATTACATTACCCTACTGTATACATTTCTGTTTTTCGGACGATCGCTTTTGATTTATTTCGTCCATATTCTTACCCGTTTGTATCGATCAGTGTTTCTCAACCGCTGGGCCGCGGCCCGGTACCGGGCCCTCGTCTTGTAACAAAATAATTTACCGGGCCACGGTCTCACAAAATTTGAGAGCTATTGGTATGGATGAAAGTAGAGATAAATTTAAACAGGCTACGACCAATCTATCTTCCATACTTTCCTATCCATTAATTGTGACCGTCTTTTGAGCTTGTTCCTCGTCAAATAGACTCTGAAGTGTAAACAGCGTTATTAAATGAACTACGAGCCGACCACCAAAATTATATGTGACAGCCTTCACCACGTGATCTGACTATATCAGTCGGCATAGCGACTAGACTTGCTTAATTAAGTGCAGGACGCCTTTACATTTCTCTCTCACCTTGTTTTATTGCATATTTTCTTTTTCTCTTCTTCCTTTTATCCTTCCTATTTTTGAACTTCTGCTTCCTCTCTGAACAGATTTGCCTTGCGATTATCATAAACTTTTCTAACCCTAATCCTGCAATTTACACGTGTCATATTTCTGATATTTTGGGTTCTCACGGCGATGATTTATAAGATTCAGGTTTTCATGAATGTGATGCCGTGCAGTCTGGTATATATATATACCACATTTCTGAGAATCCTCTTGCCTCCATTTTCAGAGCAGTTTGCTCCAAAATGCTTGTAAACCTCTGCCACGCCGCATGGCCTCATAATCCCACTGCTTCCTACGGTGATTCATTTGTGCAAATATTAATGTTTTGCTGGATACAAGTGTGACATTTCTCTTGGGTCCCGTGCGCCCTTCATTAGCAACGCTGACTTAATTACAAGTGTTCAGCAGAATGAGTGTTAGCTGTACGTTGACTTCAGTCTGAAGTGAAGACTGAAAAATGTTCAGGGTCTACACCGTCTCAGAAGCACAGAACTTCTGGATGCGTTTCCGAATGTAGTTATTTTGCAATATAAATTCGCAGTTCTTATTATTGGTATAGATCTAGCGGTTAAGCTTTAAGACTTGTGTTCGGAAGGTTTTTCCCCCTTATTCTCCGCTGGGTTATCGGCTGTTTTTTTAATTAAATTTCTCGTGACTTTCCTCAGAGTTTACATGAGAATTCTGAGCGAGAAAATACCCCGAGATAGGCTGTGGCCCTATACATCAGGGTCAATACACTACTCTTCATTGATTACCATTTGTCATTCTCCCTGTATAGGCCCTGTAGTTGAAAACAGCTTACAAAATAACCTGCTGGGCCTGTGGTACTGCGTACTATTTGGTGTTTCCATATGGGAGTTCTTACAACTTATTTAAATTTTCATCTAAGGAAAATATACAAAATTCAAAATACTTATCTCATTAGTATCTATAATTATTGCCTCAGACATTATTAGCTGTGGCACATATTTAACAAGAACGTAAAAGTCGAGATAGGATTTCGTCTAACATCATAACATGTAACTGGGCGGATAACTGACATAAAATGTGAAATGATAATAAGAATTCAGGGATTGAAAAAGAGACAGCGCAGCCATGTTGCAGTGCGACATTCTTCTGTTCGTTGGCAAATGAAATCAACAGCATACAACTGTCATACAGTTGCAAAAAGAAAAAAAGAAGGAATTGGTTTGCTCGTTGACTTCCGGCTTTTTCGAGGAATGATCTCCAGTGTCAGTCTTTGCCAATTTGGCATCCCATAACAGAGAAACAGTTAATACAAAATTTGTTCTTATGTTGAAACTGTAGCTATGAATTGAATCTGCCTATTCCAGGATAGTCTTCTGTGGATGTCGTATGGGTATTTCGGGGGAACATAATACTTCCTTCTTCAGGGTCGGGAATTGAAGCAAAAATTTACGTCGAGGTATTTGTTTAGGAGAGTAAAATTATCTATAGAATCATGATTGGTACATAAGAAAGCTAGAGGGGCAGGCCGTAGCTTAGTTGGTTGAGGCACTATGCTACAAGCCGGAAGGTCGCGGGTTCGAGTCCCGATGAGGTGGATTTTTTTCAACTGACCTAATCCTTCCAGCCGCACTATGGCCCTGGGGTCAACTCAGCCTCTAACAGAGATGAGTACCACGAATATTCCTGGGGGGGGGGGTAAAGGGCGGCCGGCGCATAAGGCTGACAACCTTACCGCCATCTGTAAGCCGAGTGTCTAGATAATGTGAGACCCTCAACGTCTCACGACTCTATGGGCTTCCATGGCCTGTTACAGGGATAGTTTTACTTTTTTTTTTACATAAGAACGCTAACGGTTGCGAATTGTGATTCGTCGGAACTGGTAAAGATGAAGGTAAACTTATCCCTGTGCCTAACCTAGGCGTTGAATAGAGATGAGTGGTTAGCTTCACATCTCTCCCGCTTTCGGTATCATTTACACCGGATGCTGGGTGATTCGCCTTCACTGTGTACACATAATTGTGTAGTCTGGAATGGTGACCCATTAGTAAGTAAATATTCAGCTTGGCAGACTACCATGCCGGTTCCCGGTAGCCTGTTGTGATGGCCACCTCAAGGTCTTCAGAACAAGAAGAACTGGCCGCAAAGAAAGTTTTGAGGCCAGCACACGCATTGCATTTCCTAATCCGTGAAGTCAAGTGGAAGAAGCTGAATGAGCCGTGACGACTTCCACGTTCAGCGGTTCACAAGAACATAAATTGTGATCGGTAGCCACAAACCTCTGTACTCTCCATTTTGGAGATCAACGATCTCAACCCAAACTGCTTCATTTCACGAGATCAATTCAGGATGTTACATCGAATCTCGAACAAATAAACAGAGGCCTTATCTTAATAAAGATATTCTTGCGGCATTTCACCATCCTGAAGCTGTTCATTTAACGATTCTAGAATTAACCTGGTAAAATATTCAGAGCTTGCTGTGGTACAACAGATTAATTCCATGCTACACTTTCTGTAGATTGCACATAGTTTATCCTCTGGATGAGTATTCATGAGCTTTATCAGGTTTCTCTGCAGTCCGATAAAAATGATTTTGAAAATTCGTTCAACCCAGTTTATAATATTAATAATTTATATGTTTATAAATACGAGTTCCCCCTCGTTGGTGGCTCCACCTAATCGTGGTGAGGGGGTTTGAGTATGCCAATGACCCTGAGAGCTATACCAGCGGTAGCGTAGCTACTGGCAGGGCCTCCCTTGCTGGACAGGTCAAAGGGTAGGCATCAGACGAAGAGAGACACCAAAAACTGATGCCGGAAGCAGCGTCATCAGCAGCGACTTGAAGCACAGAGTAAATAATGCTCGAGATGGTTCAAGTTCGTATAGCAACAGGCGTGACCAGAGTGGTTTGAACGGCTGTTGTACTGCGATGTGGAAAGCAAATGGAAAAACTACCACATTATCACTTTTCCTGGATAGTCTCTTTCCAAAACCAGAGATACCATGTATGCGAGATATTTCATTTGAAGGAGAAAGCTCTAGATCGCATCAAGTGGAGGAACTGTTTTGGAAGAGACTGTGGACCTGTCGTCTTGACAGATTACTGATGAATGAATGAAATACGAGTTGTAGGTCTCTTATATTCTAGCGGTTGGCTATTATTTCGAAACCAACTACCAAATTCGATGTGCTTATCAAATGTGGTGCAGTTAACTGATAAACTGCTTTTATACTTCATTTTTTCAAAATCAGATAACCAAGAGCTCTGTTCCACAGGACTCCTCGTCTGGATACACGTAAGAAAACCTTGGACGTCGTGTAATTACTTTATGAAATTCTCCCGACTTTTCTTCATTTATGATTTCCTCTGTATAATATTGCTTTGGAGGAGTAGCAGAACCAGTTGGAGAAAATCGATACACTTATTCTTCTTGTTCTTCATCTTCCTTCTCCTGTTTCTTTATGATTTGACAGTGGCATTCATGTTCAATTCGATAATTGTCGACTTGTTTGCAACCTTTTCATTTGAAAATTTTCCTCGTCAGTATATTCTTGCATTTTTTAAATGAGTCGATTTATAAGTACTATTCAGCAATTAAACAAAACTTTTTTGCTAACTGCAAACACTGGGCTTGTTACAATAAAGTAAAAGAGGAAAATTTATTTTGTAGAATGTGGCAACTACTACTGTATTCACAGGTTTAGTTTAACAGTGACAACGGCAAGAGCTTATAGCACACAAAGCAAAATCAAACTTTCACTAATGACGAAAAATAATGCCACACAATTTCTTCTATTGAACAGGAATCGCACCTTGTTTCTGCCATCCTCAATAGAAGTCTCTGTATTAGGCAAACCTTTTCAAATAGATTCGAAAGGGTTCTGACGATAGTGAACGATACACAGAATTACTGGGGTTTTGGACTTTTTCCATCATCCGGAATTCTAGGTAACAGAGGACACTCTATGTAATAGAGGACACGGCGTTTCGGAAACTGGATCACTTTCCGTCTTCAGATGAGAAAGAGAGACACCTCAGTTGGCCCCCTTACCTACAGTGTCCTCTATTACCTAGAATTCCAGATGATGGAAAAAGTCTAAAACCCCAGTAATTCTGTGAAACATTTTCAAGTTACTATGTTCGTAGTAATTGCCACCGGACTGATTAGAAATTAATTTTCTTTCAGATAACGTGTCCTGTTGTTTTCGTTTCGTGTCAACCTGCCTGAGATGGAAGCAATCGTGCCTTGGGCACCAAGTCCAGTCGCAACTACATAACTCCTAAGCAACAGTTCTCTGACTGCCCACGGATCGCATTTTCAGTGTCATCACTCCTCTGATTCAAGTAGTTGTTTTGGGGCCAAGGACAATAATTGCCATTATGTAAATCACAGATTTAACACTGACGAGAGTTCTTATCTGTGCATCCTTGGAATGTAATTAGTAGCTACCACGTTAATTGTGAGAGTTAAAGGGCCTTTCTGGTCGGTCACGGTAGCCGAGCGGTCTAAGACATGTACTCTCTTCGCTCGCTCGGAAGCCGGGATCATATGTTCGAATCCCACGCGAGGCATATTTGTTTGGTATGTGTATGTGTTTATTCTGTGTTTGTGTTGTCCTATGTTTAGGTAGAGGCCTTGCGACGGGCCGATCACTCGTCGAAGGAGTCCTACCATCTGTAAAATGATCATGAAACTGAAAATCAGAGGTAAGGGCCCAATGGGGGCTGTAGAGCCAGTGAAAAGAGAAAGACCTTTCTTCTCAAATTCTACCTCTTTCCAGGCTCAGAAGCGTCCATTCAGATTCAACATTCCTTAGTAAAATGCTAACGGATTTCAAATGCGTTTGATTTAATCACTGTGGGTGTTCATTTATTGCAGGTCTCTAAAGACGGACAGACAAGACGTACGCGTTCACTGTATGTACTATGTGCAAAGACCACTGATTCACAAACCATCAGCGTGTACAGTCGTGTGCCAGAACGTCCTCGACACGCAACACGTGTAACAGCAAACGTGTACACCGTATAATTGAATGCAATGCAATCCTAATATCTGTCATTTCACTGCATAACCTGAATACATCTTACGTTACTACCAAAAGAAAAAATAACCGCTGGAGCTGCAGTTTCGGATTCAAGTTCATGTACTTTTCCAAGACATTGCTAAACACAGTTTTCATATGAATTCTCTGAGAACTCAACATTAATTTTGCCCTTGCTATTGAAGGTCTCCTGATAGACTGTAAACGATATTAACTTTTAAAGATGCTGCCTTCGTCTGTATGTGAATCGCCTGGCATATGATTCGTTTCGATGCGAATGTGATAAGCACTGTCCTCCATTAAAGCCTTTGATTTCTTATCTTTCCATCGGCTGAGAGCCCAGTTTACACTGTCAATAATGAATATGCTTATAGACCTTAAATATTTCTTTCTTTGCCTTTATTCCTTTCTCCTTTACCTTCCTTGTTGCTGTGCTTCTCTGCAAATATTATAAACAAGACGACAGTAGAATACAGTCTGTATGTAAACTTAAACTGCGGCTGTAAATTCGGGGTTCATCATCATCAGTAATCTGTCAGACAACAGGTCCACAGTCTCTTCCAAAACAATTCCTCCACTTAATGCGATCTAGAGCTTTCTCCTTCAAATGACAGTATCCTCTTCTGTCCCCAAGGTCATCCAGCATCTTCTTACGTCTTCTTGTCACTTCTATCCGCCCCTCTATCTTTCCTTCAATAACTTCTTTTAAAAGGCAGTTTCTGCGTAAAACCTGACAAATCCAATTAGCCTTCCGTTTTCTTATTTCGTGTAGGATATTCCTCTGCTCACTGACTCTAATTAACACTTCTTCATTTCTCACATAATCGGTCCAACTGATCTTCTCCATCCTTCTCCAACACCACATTTCAAAACTTTCCAGATGTTTCTGATCTACTGCCCTAAGTGTCCACGTTTCAGCCCCATACAGAGCTACATGTTGTAAATATTCTTGGCGGTAACACAAATGAAACACGGAATGAATGATTGACCGTGAAAATGTAACTAAACTCTCAGTGACGTACAGTGCGAGAACCATTCGACGCTTGGCGCACCTTCATTTGGTGTTTTAGGTCTTGCCACGCCCGACTGAAAGTATCTAGTGTTACAGCCACCTCTCTCTTCACTTCTTCGCTTCGGATCCTTCATGCTGATTCTTTGCTCTGGATTGAAAGAGAAGAAACGAAATCTTGGCCATCCCGATCTCCGAGCCGCACTCCATTATACTTATCTTTTGGGCTTACAAAGTAAATGGTATCGAGGCTTGGAATTACGGAAGTTTTGGACTTTGTTTACTTCATCAGAACTCTTCAGAACTGAAGTGGCATCGGGCGTAACTTTCGATAACACGGAGCATTTGAAGCGAACATTTAGGAACACTGCTTACTCTCTAACTCCATATGTTTTGACAGAGAGTGACAAATACCAGAATGCCGATAAGATGGACCAGAATGAAAAACAGCCCTCGTGTTTAACAATGGTAAATTTTTCACATTTTCTCATTAATTTAATACTTAATTCATGCTTGGGCCGCGCCATAGTTCAAGCGGTTAGTCGCTGGCTTCCCACCGCGGCGGCCCGGATCTGGTCAATTGGGATTTGTGGTGGACAAAGTGGCGCTGGGGCAGGTTTCCTCCGAGTACTTCGGTTTCCCCTGCCAATCTTCATTCCACCAATTGCTCTACAAACACCCTCATCTATCATCTGGGGCTGGTACAATAGGCGAGAAGTGGCCTCAATACAAGGGACTTAGTCCCACCCCACTAGCAATAATTCATGCTTCTAATATCTACAAAATAGCTAAGCCTGAAAGCCGCACAATAGCTCTGTCTGTATGATATCGTGAGTTTGATTTGGCCTATGCGCATTGTTTTACATCACACTTCTGGTGTTATAAAAACTTTGCGAGAAGTATCACGCGTTATTGTCTAGATGTTAGCTTTTTGTAGCATGGGGCAGACAGAGCAATCATTGAGGTCTAATGCATACACATTCAGTCTGGACAATGAAATGCAGACAGCTGCTGCTCACTTATTTGAAGAGCCGGCTGTCAAGCCCTGTGAAGTTCGAAACACACGCGTCGCCGACAGATGCTTACTGAATGCAGGTCTGAAAATGATTGGATGTTTGTGCCATGCATGGAGTGCACAAATGTTCCTAGTGTATTCTTCGCTGTTTGGCATAATGCTTTGGCCTTAATATTCAGATATGTGATGTTGCAGAGCTATTTGCACTGTGGATTCACTGCAGAATCAGAGAAACACATCTTTTATTATACTTCGTTAAACGTTCAACACATTGACAAAGCTTTCAAATTAAGGTGTAAATCATTTTTGTGTGATGCCCTGATGTTCTGAATGACGTGCCATTTTTGAGAAAATGGATGATGACATTCGATTTTAGCTTCATGTATATTAGTGGGTATATTGTATCACCCCCTCAATACAAAATGCCATTGAAATCAGTTCACTTCCATGTAGATGCAAAGTTTGGTATGTGGAGATGTACGTTCACACTTCATGTATCAAATAAAACAATTATATTTTTATGTAGGACTTGAATTTCTTACAGCGGTGGTTATGAAGAATTATATATTCTGGGATATAATGGAAGTCCCTTGCTGCCTGCTTCATGCTGGTTTCTTCCTGGTCTCACACCTCAACCAAGATAATGGAGGCGATATGTTCCTCTGAAACGTCGATTGACTTTCACCGGACTACACGGAGATATATCCCAGAAGATAAGAACTCTTCGTAATTCCAAGGAGAAAATGCCTTCTTGGGGAGCAAAAAATCCACTACTGATTAATATAATCTGGGCCTCTCTTGGAACTCGAAGCTTCATTATCGTGTTCACAAGATCCCGCCACTGTTCTCTGTTCCTATCCAGACTACTCTACTCACACCCCTATATCTTATTTCTTTACAGTGACATCCCTCAATCGATGCTTGAGATCTTCGACATATCGCTCCCTCAATATTTTCCTACTAAAATGATGTGCACATTTAACATCTATCTTATGCGTGCTACATGTCCCAACTATGTCATCTGCTTCATTTTAGCACCCTAATAACATTCAGTTAAGCGTGCAAATGTAGAAGTAAGTTATTACCGACTTTAGTCCAGCCTCGTGTTGAATCCCGCTTAGGTCTGGTTATGTGCCTAAACATCCTGTCCTTGGAGTCCTTCAGTCTGCCTTACTCAGTGTTTCCACCCATACTAAACGCCTGGCAGTGTGAAGATGTTAATATTATAGCCTTTTATCAAGTTTTGCATTGTCATGTAGGCGTGCAGTATGCTCTGCTGAACAGGGAGCATGGGAATCATGGGAATCACATGACAACAATAGAAGCAAACATCCACGTCGAGATTCCATTCTTTGACGGGTTTCACAATATATGTGTCTTACATAGCAAGGCTATTGGAATCAATTCTTTTATTGAAGTTCTGAAATATTTCTTAGCTCAGTTGTCTCAATCCCCCACCGATGGTGTCTCCGCCTTATTGTGGTAGTGGGGTTTCAGTGCTCCTGAGAGAGCTATGCTGGTGGTAGCGTAACTACTGGTAGGGTCACCCATGCCGAACAGGTTAAGGGGTAGGAGCCAGACGAAGAGGACACCCTGGTCGTCCAGGTTGGGGGTTGGGCGCGAGGCTACCAACCTCATACCGTAAATACTAAATTGTTCAGTAACCAGAGAATCAGCCTCGGATAAATGGATTGAACAAAAATCAACACCAGCTAAGGAGCTGAGATGGTTGGAGGATGTGTATGATGATCTCCATAAAACGAAAGTGAAAGGATGAGGAGGAAAAATGAAGAACAGAGAAGAATGGAGGCAGATTGTTCAGGAGGCCAAAGCTCACCCTCAGCTGTAGCGCTGAGGTGAAAGAAGAAAGGAAGTTGTCTTAATCAGAGGACAACTATTCCTACCTTAGAAAATGGTACAGGATTTTCCTTGAGCAGCTGATCGTCTTTCAGCTTGTCAAGAAATGTCCTGCTTTTTTGGAAACCCCCCCAAAAATCGTCACTGAACAATTATAATATTATCTCTCTTGCCTGCCTGAATATTCCAAGCTGTTTCTTCTCCTGATAATTTCCACTCAAGGTTTATCTCGCATGCATTTCTGTATTCACGTGCGTACTAGGCCCTACATGTCCAGTCTGCCGCTTCCTTCTCGACTTAATCACTGTAAGAGTTTTAAGAGAGAATTACAAATTATAAATTTCCTCATCATGTACGTTTCTCCTGTTCCTTGAGAATTCGTATTTTACAGGTCCTAATATTTTAGTTGTCCTTCTTTGTTCTCGGATGCCCTCAATCTATGACGGGTACGATCATCCCCGTTGTAACGTCATGTAATTCGGTAGAATTCCACCGCCTTTTCGGACGAACATATCGCCTCCATCTTTAAGGTCGAAGATCCTGAATTTTCACGGTCGAAGGCTTCTACCGAACCACAGGAACTTTACAGCCCAAAAATCGTATTCTTCGTAGTCACTGTTGTGAGACCCTCAAATCCAACCCTTGGTCTACGTCATCCCACTAGTCCGTCTCTGCCCTGTACTTTTCGTGGGAATTTGCGCAAAACGAACTGCAGTCAGCGTCCTTTTCCATTTGTGTGCCCAAAAAGGCATTCAAACAAATCCGAGTGGAACTGGAAATAGCCAGATGTTTTAGTTTGAATAAACAAGCAGGAAGGTCGCGGGTTCAAGTCCCGATGAGGTCATTGGAATTTTTTTCAATTGACCTCATCCTTCCAGCCGCATTATGGCCTTGGGGTCGACTCAGCCTCTAACAGAAGTGAGTACTAGGAATTAATTAAATAGTTTTCCTGGGGAGTAAAGCACGGCCGACGTGTAAGGCTGACAACCTTGCCGCCATATTTGAGCCGATTGTCTAGATAATGTGGGACCCTCAACGTCTCACAACCCTATGGGCCTTCACGGCCTGGTACAGGAATACCTTAACTTTACTTACTTTACTTTATAATGTCTTCATTAAAGATACTCGTTAACTCAACTACAGAAAAATCCGCACACCATCAAACCAGACCTATACTTCGACGTCTTTTAAGGAAAAAACGTGTGCTGTAAGTCCGAAGGAAAATTCCTGTGTGCACAGGGCCTTCGAGAGAATTAAAAATCGAAATGTAAGCAAGTTTTAATATTTTTTATTTCAATTTTTTCGATATACGGTAACACCGGAACATGAAATAGTCAGTTGGAAAGGTAGTAAGCATTTTCCATTATCTACTTTAATCCTTGCAGCCGACCGCCGACGTACAGATGCCAGCAGCGTTGATAAGATTTGCCACGGACTAGGATTCGAGATGAGGTCTTTCTCTCACGGAAATGGGTGCGTCATTGACCGGGAGGGGAACATATATAAGGAATCATCAAACACCGTATCACCAGAACACCACTCCATGTATTTTTCCCATACAGTTAGACGAGAAGTACAATCATAGTTGGCGTATTATCCTAATCCTCCTATAAGCGTCATCACACTGATTGCACCCTCCGCCTTTAAACATTGCCCTCAATTTCCATATTCACTTCACTCACTGACTCTCCAACTTCATATCTCGACTCTCACTGTAAAACATCTCCCAACTGTAACTCCCTAGGTCTTCTTCTATCACTGCTCACTGCTCTCCAACTTAAAAACACGACTCCCTGTAATCCATTGCTCTGTTCCGCGTCAAACCTTCAACTCCCTTAACACACAGGTACAGCCCTTAAGTAGCCATCACTTGTGAAGTGTTACGGCCGGGTTCTCAAAATGGGCACCAGTCCGGTATTTACCGTATTTACGCATGTATAGGCCGCACATTTTTTGCCAAAAATTCAAGAGGAAAACTGGGGTGCGGCTTATATTCGAAATATTCGAAGTCACACTTCATTTAAAAAAAAATATATTCATAATTAGTAATACAGGGTGTAATACTCCTGAAATAATATTCCAAGAAAATTATTTTTTCTATAATTTCTGTCTGAAAATTTTGCTGCGGCCTATACACGCACGCGGCCTATACATGCGTAAATACGGTAGCTTGTCGGGGAGAGATGTTATCTTCAAAACTTCATTACAAGAAGACGCAATTAAGTAGGGGACCAAGTACAGTTAGGGTAACATTCCTTCTGGGATACTCAGAATAAAAGCAAGGACTGATTTTCAAAAATACATTCCTATAACTGACGGGAGATAACATCTCAGGTCTACTGATGACGCAAATGACAATGGTGGCAGCATAAGCCTAAGGAGGACTGGGTTGAATTACCACTAGACGGTCCCGGGCGGTACCCCGCCGGAGTAGTGTCTCTTTCCAGTAGAATCAGTAAGTGGAATTTTATATAAGCTGTTAAACAATTTTAAGTGAGGGACGTGCGGTTACACCTGTCTTGAATATCAGTGTAACAAAAATGCTTCAGAGAAAAAAAAGCTTATTCTTAAAAACCTGAGGACAGAAGGCTGTAAACGTCTTCATACAGCAAAAAGAGGGAATACCAGGCTTTTGTTATCCTCGCTGCGAAGCAGCCATTTTGTACAGAAGGCATCAGTGAGCAATAAATGCGCAGTAGATACCGCTGGTCTCGCCTGACTCATACCGTGTGTTGCCATTATCAGCAGCTGATAGGCATAAACTAAGTGCAACATCGACGCTTGAAGCAGAAGGTAAAGTCCCTGTGCTTAACTGTTTAAGCACTGCACCATGGAGGTGTAGGGGCGCGTGGATGTATAGATTCACATTTTCTTGGCCTCGGCACTAGCTGGAGGTGAATGGTCAGTTTCACGCCCCGGCCGCTTTAACCCCGGAGAAAAAGCCTCCGGTACCCATTGGATAGCAGGTTGGGTGGGCCCTAGAGGCGGTCTGTAGCTGATCCAATGTCTTGGCGTCTTAGCACGAATATGAGGTCATTTGTTCTAGCTCAGTGGAACGCGAGTCATTGTACGACGGTATGAGTTCATGCTATTATTTTTGTTAATGATTATGTGTAGGATGGATGTGTTTTCTGTGAATGTGTCGACAATACCGACGTCAATAGTTTCATCAGATTTAATGGGTGTCATGAGCTCATTTGTGCAGGTTATGATTGGATGATTGAGGATAGGTTACAGGCCAGGACGGTACTTTCCTCTTTACCACCGCATACACCTTCATTAGGGTCAGTCTAAACTCCCAACCGATGAGTACCAGAGAATCTGCACGGAGATAAACCAGCCGGCATGTATCTTGTGTTGAGTTTAGAAACGCGTGATTTTTCATTAATTTTTCCTATACGCGTAATACGGGGACAATTGTTTCTATACCTCTTTACTACAGTTTCAGATAACTGCTCGTGTAAATGAAGTAACCCTTGCACTTCAGTTCACGAAGGAGTAGGGGATGTAAAGTTCCAAGCGTTCTAACCCTCCGTGCTAGTCCGAAATGAGTTGGAAGCTTCACCCTCTCGCCGATTTATTCTCGGGAAAAACGTCCTAAGTATTTTGAATTGTTTCATTTTTGGTCCGTTACACTATCAATCACAGAGTTAGTAGAGAGTCCGTCGAGTGTAACAATTTGTAGGTCACTTTTTTAATATCACTTCTGCCTTACATGTTTCGGTTTGATACAACCATCATCAGAGGCACTTGCTATAACTATGGAAACACTGTCGTTGTTTATGATGTTCACAGTTATGTTTGTCGTGTAGACGCTGCTACAATATGCTGACGTGTAAAAGCACAAAACTTACTAAGATACTTCAGTACACTATCAAGTTCTCACTTTTCATCCGAAACTGTTTTAAGTTAAAACGCTAAATGTTAAAATATTTAATCTAAAATGCTGAATTCCTCCTTGTTAGTTCATCCCGAAGATGGGAGACGTCAGCTTGAAGTTGTATGGCTTATGGTTCGATGTTTCTTATGTGCTGTGTGTTGTGTACTGTAGTACACAAAGATTGTCAAAGATTCACTCCATGTAGCAAAGATTCATGCAATTTCAACTGTTTATTTCCCTCTTTCAGTCTTTGAGATTGTTCCTAAATTTAAGCAGGTAAGCTTCAGGCTTTCCCATCAATATCCTATATGCATTCCTCTTCGCCGTCATTCATGCTACATGCCCTGCCCACCTCATCCTCCTTGACTTCATCATTCTAATTATACTTGGAGAAGAGTACAAGTTATGAAGCTCCTGATTATGCAGTTTTCTCCAACCTCCCATCACTTCATTTCTCTTCGGTCCAAATATTCTCCTCAACATCCTGTTCTCAAATACCCTCAGTCTATTTTTTATTGCTAGTGGGGTGGGACTAAGTCCCTTGTACTGCGGCCACTTCTGGCCTATTGTACCAGCCCCAGATGATAGGTGAGGGTGACTTTGTGGAATGAAGATTGGCAGGGGAAACCGAAGTACTCGGAGAAAACCTGCACCAGCGCCACTTTGTCCACCACAAATCCAACTTGACCAGACCCAGGCTCGAACCCCGGCCGTCGCGGTGGGAAGCCAGCGACTAACCGCTTGAGCTATGGCGCGGCCAACCCTCAGTCTATGTTCCTCCCTTAATGTCAGAGACCAAGTTTCACACCCATATAGAACCACAGGCCAAATTATAGTTTTGTATATTCTAAGCTCCTTCCATCAGTAATACCAGCATGGCAGCAGAGGGAAGTTCCAGAGCTCGAACAGTTCTAGTGCCACTTACTACAAGATCATGAAATTCTGATTGATAATATATAACAGAAAACTTTGTTAATAACTTTTTGTACAATTTAATATAACAATGTTGTGACTGCTGTATTTGTATTGATCTTATATTACTGTAATGGCTTACTGCAACTGGACACTGAATTTCGGTATATCACTAAAATACTTAAATATTTTTATGAAGTTATTTGCTATAGGAAGTTCGTTTATAGTTGCCATTATGATATCCTTGCAGATATTTTCCACTATCGGAGTTGTTACAAAGACCTTCGCACACAAGTGTAATCTACCGGAAACAAGTGCAGCAATGTGTACAGCATACAGTTTTATGTTCATCGCTTCTCTTATCGTCCTAAACTACGCAAGGGCATGAAGGCATTGTAACTATATCACGGATTTTCTAAAGAATGGCTAACTGACTGCATTATTAAACCAATTCACTGATTAACTATGTATCTAAATAAATAAATTTTATCAAAAAATATTTAATTTCCATTTTTGTACAATTTAAATTTCTATGTTTTATTCTTTAATTCTTAAATTTTATTATAGAAGTATTTTAAATTTTAATTGAAAGATTGAATTTATGCCTTTAAAACTCTCAAGAGCACAATTAGGACCCTTATTGAAGAATTAGATGCATATAGTTAGATGCAATTCAACAACTGAGGCTGGTATCATGGTACACCTGATGATAACCCAGCATAAGGGTCGAAACATGTAGCGTCAATAAAAACAAATGTTTATACGATAGTTTCTACTTTGTTTTTAAATATAGAATATTGTTGTGTAGACTGCATGCTTTTATATACCTTTAATACGTTATATAAATAACTAAACGATTATTTGAAGGTAGTATAAAACACATTAGAGTCGACCTGGGAAGATTATATTCTGTACCGAGTACCTGTTCGCTATGACCTAGAACCGATTTTTACATCTACAAGCTTTTAAATAAAAACTTCTGTGCGTTTGTGAAATTTTCTTCAAAGTATCTGAACTTAAATGTACACCGTGGTGTAAGCAGGGTCTGAACGGCCGTTCATTGCATCCGGAGCAAATTCAAACCCATAATTGCCTCATCCTCCTCCAGTCTGCATAAGAAGGACGGATCTTTATTATTTAACGCCACTTCATCAAATAATCGGTTATTTACTCTAGGGTGATAGGAATAGATCATCACGTTCGGTAAACTTAAAATGATATGTAAGGAGGCACTTATGGCAGGCCGCACCATAGCTCAAGCGGTTAGTCGCTGGCTTCCCACCGCGGCGGCCCGGGTTCGATCCCGTGTCTTGTCAAATGGGATTTGTGGTGGACAAAATGGCGCTGGGGCAGGTTTTCTCCAAGTACTTTGGTTTCCCCTGCCAATCTTCATTCCACCAATTGCTTCACAATCACCCTCACCTATCATCTTGGGCTGGTACAATAGGCCAGAAGTGGCCGCAGTACAAGGAACTTAGTCCCACCCCACTAGCATTAAAAAAAAAAAGCACTTATGGCCTAGTGGTCGTCTGGAAAAGAGAGACCCAGTCAGAATAGTCGATGTTAGAACCTAGATTCGAACCTGGTAGCTCTGAAACACAAGTCCAGTTCAAGTTTAAACAAACAAGAACCAGGATTGTATGGCAGATTCAGTGACATTTGTATTTTCCAATCAAGTAACAAGAATTCACTTTCTTGCTTCTTTCGAAATTCATGGTCCGTTTCGTGCTGATAATGTTCACTGATTTTGTTTGCGCTAACGACTGTGGCCGATTTACCCTCATTTGCCCTCTTGTCCCCTCCCCTCCCCCACCCACCCCCGGGAAAGCTGCTCTGCTCTCCCTCCCACTTCTGGGTACAAGATAGGTCTTACACAAAATTATTTTTAGTTACTTTAATGGTCCTTAAATGTTGTTTACTTCGTGGGGAAGAACACATACTACACGTATCACAGAAGTGCATTAACTTTTAAAATTATTGTCTGAAACATTTTTCGATATGTTCAGTGTTTACTTAGATAGAACTCAGATGCATTCAGATTTTTTGCGTGGAATTTTAACTCCTTGGACGTCGTTGAATATACACGATACTGAAAATATTCTAAATAAACAGTATAGACCATGATGAAACCAGTATTTTCTTGTCATTTGAATTTGTTTTTCCGTGTACGATCAGCAGTTACTAAGGAAGACGCTAAAGGTCAATTTTAATATCAGGGAGTTTTAGTAAACTGATCACTCACTCACTCTCACTCATGGAGCTAGAAGCCGCCAGTTGTGCAGCTACTCGAGAACTTCCCAGCATTTTATGGAACCCGAAGGTTCATTACCGTGTTCACAAGAGCATTCCACTTGTCCCTATCCTGAGCCAGACCAATGCAATCCATACCATCCCGTTCTATCTCTCTAAGATCCGTTTTAATATTGTCCGCCCACATACATCTTGGTCTTCCCAGTGGTTTCCTTCCTTTCGGCTTTCCCACCAATATCTTATATGCATTCTTTCTCTCCCCCATTCGTGCTATATGCCCTTCCCCTCTCATTTATTGAACTGAAGCGAACCAAAATTAAATTTATTACGTACAAATCTCTGTAACTTCCTCTACTAAATTTTACCGAGATCTTTCGGGTAGTTTCTATGTACTGAACCGTGCGGACTGACAGACACAGTCTCTCCGTTGTACATTTCTGTATTCATCCATTATATGTATACAGTGGCCGTCTTATAGTGCACTCAATTTCACCTGTCACTTCACAACATGTTTCGGCAACAGAGTGCCATCATCAGGTGTCCCAATTACGTCAATCTATTGCATTGCCTGCCCTCATATATTTTCACAACACCATTTAAAAAGTATTTAAAAAGTCCGTATTTGTCAATTATGATAAATTTACACTCGCTAAAACTTGTTAAGATAATTGATCATATTTGTCTTAATTAAAACTTGCATGTGGTTCGTTCACTACGGGGTCGTTTTTCTTATTTTCTGTGTAAACCGCGTCTTGTGATGTGTGTTCCCTTTTTAGCTGCGAGTGTTGTAATGTTCTGTAAATTTCTGTATTCACTTTGTGCTAGGAAGCATAAAATGAAACGGCAGCCAAAAAGTTTACACATTTGATGAAAATGGACATTTGGGTAACCTAGAATTGCAAAGAGGGACTGAGATTTTTTTCCAACACATTTTCTATCGACATATAGACTGGCAAATTGGAAGAGTTATAATTAAAATTAAAACCTTGACGTACAGATGCATGTTGTAAAGTACTAGGATAAAGTATACGAGAAAGTTTATTCCAAGCATGCTGTATGAATTTTACTTTCTCATATGCGCCATATGAGAGAAAGTAGCAATGTGATGGTGAAAATATTAAGCTGCAAGCTTCAGCAATCCGACAAGTCTGCAATGTCTTGTACCCTGGTCTGCGGAAATAATGTATACATCGGACCAGATTATGGAACGAAAAATGAATGATACTCAGACAGCAACATGCAGACATGTATCTGCTATTACGTAACCGTTGTATTCGTTTTAATTTATTTATATTGCGTTAAACAGGCCTACCCAAGCAAATGTAAGCATAAAACCAAATTGATTTTAGAGAAAGGACATTATCCGCCTGTTTTGAGGTGTCACGATGTGCTTTTGTTTACTGTGTCGAACACTTTTGGTAAACAATGAAGGTGATGTCATGGCCGCCAGAACGCTTCTGCTGTGTCGCCTCTGGTGACTAACCGCACAGTGCCATGTGTCACTTCCACGTTCAGGCTAATAAGCATTTCTGTCAATGACCTAAAAGAGAAAACAATGTTTAATAAGATAAATGTATGAGTCCTATCTTCAACTGCTTCGCTTGTATACAGTGACTGCAAGATAGACCTAATAATTATACAAATTACTGATCATTTTCCGATCAGATTTTTTTATTTTAGATTCCCTGATGTAACCTCAAAATTTCGCACAATCCCAGTGTTTATAATTCCTAATAAATAAAAAAAGTCTCTTTCGGATTTTGAAGGTGTTTTTATAAACATTTCGGCACGGACCTCACAGAAAACACCTCTCCAAGTAGCTCTTCTATTGTTGCTTCATGCAGTTGTCTCACGGGCCGCGTAGAGAACTCAGCTTCCCAGTTAGACCATTGGGGCGTGTTAAGAATCTGTTGCCTAGAAACGGGTGTTGTTTACAGAGTAATTATTTAGCAATGGGTCTACATGCTACGATGTAAATTCAGTAAGAAAAAACCATTTAGGAACCCTGAGCATATATGGAAGTGTAATGATAACATGCTGCTAAAAGACATAAGGTCTGGAGAAGTGAAATGAGTTTAAATATCTTGGAATAGAGCCAAATGTAAGGCTTATACGTGCAGAGTAATTAATCTTCGTGTTCCTTAAAAGTTGGAGAACTTCTTCATCAGCTGACTGTTAGCTTCTTAAGGAATATTCTGTTCCATAGAATTAGGTATCCACTAGTTCGAATTACGTCCGTTTATAAATTCGTAGAGAGAGATGTGATGATAAGGGTGTTCCAGTCAAACCTCCCACATTTTATCAGATCTTAGAACAGAAAGTATGAATGGTAAGAAAATGAAGCTACAGGAAATACAAGAACAACTCAATTTCTTTTTACTTGACACACTAAAAATCTCTACATGTGCACCATTGGTAGCACGAACAATATCGAATCTGTATTCAATTTCTTTCCACGTTCTTTCCAACATGTCCATTGGTACAGTAGCAATCGTTTCACGGATGCGCGCTTGTAAATCTGGGAATTCATTCACTGGATGCACGAACACGCGGTCCTTCACGAAACCCCAGAGGAAGAGACCGAGTGAAGTGAGGTCCGGTGAACGTGGTGGCCACCGAATTTGTCCGCCACATCCAATCCAGCGATCTTTGAAGGTGGCATTGAGGGACCTCCGAACATCCAGATCCCAATGTGGAGAGCTCCATCTTGTTGGAAGATTATGTTAGGCTGCAGATCGGCTACCTGGGGATACAGGAACTGTTTTAACATGTCAAGGTATACGCGGTCAGATACTGTAGCTTCACCGAAGAAAAACGAAAATAAAATTCTTTTAGTTTTTCTTTTATCTAGTGTTAATCATAATCCCTAATTCATCGAAATTTGTTCGCAATGATTAAAATGTGTGAGGTTTGAACGGAACGCTCTGTATAACTACAGTATATCACGTCCCTTCTCTGGGACAAATCCATACCGCTATTTGCCCGGAAGAGGCAGAGAACCTACATTTTCATATGAGGGAACCTTCTAATTAGCATTCTCATTCGAGAATTTAAAGCAAAAACAAGAACCGCTGTACTGACCTGTGAAAGTGTGTAGTGTACTGGCCATGATTTGGGACCTCCTCTCTGAGATTAGTGAGTACGCCACACTCATGATCTATCATCCGTGGCTGGTAGAATAGGCCAGTTAGTGGCCGACGTACCAAGTGGACTCAGTCTCACCCCCCCCCCCAAAAAANTGGAACCTTGACAAAAGCTGAATAAGTTCCAAGGATCTACTACCATATCATGTTTTGTTACCATGCATTAAAATACGCTAGCGTTTCTTCCACATCACAATTACGTTCATCTGCAATAATGTTATTACTTACGCCTACTGCAGAGAATGTAATCTATCAACTGGCTCAAAACGGACGCACACATAACAGTAACAACACAAGATCGCGGTCGTCTGGCTTGTAACGTCGTGTAGTGTGGAGAGAACCCGACGTTTCGGAGGAATACGGATGTTTATCGATTCCATCTCCAGGGTCGGAGAGCAAGCCAGGCTAGAAACCGATAGCAACAAATGGATGCGGTCCGCTCGCCTGAAACATCGAGCTCTCTCCGAACCACAGGGCGTTACCACCCAGAAGACTGTACTCTTCACAGTCAGCGTCAGGACAACCTGAAACCGAACACAGTGACCACAAAAGACTGCGTTTCTCCGTAAAAAATTGAAGAAAGCTAAGAACGGTTTCAACAGCGCGGAAAATTGTCGCTTTGCAGCGCGGTTTGGTGGGGTGATCAATGAATAACGAACTGAAAAGGGTTTAGATGGAAGGGGGCGTGGTAATATTTTATGTACACCTACTATCCTGGTATTCTCCTCCAGAGATTGAGAAAAATATCCAGTCTCTGGCATGAGATTTTAAGCCAGGAGCACCCAGACACGAAGCAGGTCTGTTAACCAGGCGACTGTGTAGTCCAGTTTTCCATTTGAAACTAGAAGCATAAACATGTTTATGATGTCGAGTGTAGGAAATGATCAGCGTAATTTGTCGTCAAGTAATCCACCCTTCTTCGTCATTATGGTAGGTGTGTCTTAGCGTCCGAACAGAGTTCAATAACCCTGAATCATCGGCCAGAAGCTGTTAGTTACTGCGACCTTCGCCCAGCTCTGTCGCTCAGTTGTTATTTTGCATATGAAATATACTATTAAATTCAGAACGGGGTTTTAAAGGAGGGAGGAACGAAAGAAAGAAAGAATAAATGAAAGAGAAAGAAGATCGACATTATAACACTGATTTTTTAGCTTGACTCTTAGAATGTGACAGATGTATGCAGAAAATATATGCAAAACAAATGGATCTGCCTTTGGAGTTCGACTTGACTGGACTCGATTCGATTAGTGCATTGGTAGCCCTAAGAAAGAAAGGTTTCGTGACTAAGAAACACTTATATTAACAGTAGATTTATAGTAGGTATGTGAATCGATGTACTAAAACGTACTCTTTAATAAAATACGTATGGAAACAACTAGTCTTCACAATACACAAACTTCTGCCGGAAGTTGTATGTGTAGGGACGAATTTAAAATGGTTTTCCACAGCAGCATAGATAACAGATTGGAACCTACCCATGCTTATGTTAACCTGAATGATGTTTAACCAGCTCTGTAATGTAATAAGATTTCTTATACGAGGGTATCATAGACAGTATCATATAACAGTACTTCCCTCCCTTAAAATTGTTTAACTGTGGCGAAGGTGGTGGTCGTGCAGACAGGAACATACGCTGCACTTCTCCATGACGCCAGCGGTCTTTAGCATCATTTGTTTCCTTTAAGTATTGTCTTTCGTCGCGCTAGGGTGGTATTTTGGGGAATCTGTTTAAGAATTGTCGCCCTGCAAAGCTGCCCGGAGGGGTCATAATTACATGCACTTGTACTTTGAAACCTGAAAAAGGGGTTGACATCTCGTCAAAACAGATGCGGGATAGGCTCGCAGCATGGAATTCGGCTGTCGCTATTAATGGTCACTTAGGGGTTGGGGGAAGAGAAAGGTAATTAGTGTTGGAGTTCGGAAAAATTAGGCCAGTCAGATGCAGAGAGATCAGTCAGGCTGTAACAGTGGAGCAACAAGGAGTTGCAAGTGAAGAGAGGTCAGTCTGTTAGTGGAGCAACGAGGAGTTACAAGTGAAGAGAGGTCACTCTGTTACAGTGGAGCAATAAAGTTACAAGTGGAGACTTTTACGGTAAGTGGTGAGTGGGCACTGAGATATGATTTCCTTTTTTTTTTCCTTGGCACTACAGCCCCAGTGGGCCTAGGCCTACCTCCATGAACTTCTCCGTTCACTTTGATTTCTTTACAGTGAGTTAAAAGCATTAATAATGATGGAGGTTTGTGTGTAATTGGTGAGGTGCAAGCTTAAAGGAAGATTAGTGTAACGTACTAATAATCACTGTACTCATTAATTAACAGGGCACGCGGTAGCGTAGTTGGTTGAGGCACTATGCTACAAGCTGGAAGGTCGCGGGATCGAATCCCGATGAGGTCATTGGATTTTTTTCAATTACCTAATCCTTCCTGCCGCACTGTAGCCCTGGGGTCGACTCAGCCTCTAACAGAAATGAGTACCATGAATATTCTTGGAATGTTCTTGGGTGCAAAAGGCGGCCGGCGCGTAAGGCTGACAACCTTACCGCCATTTATGAGCCGATTGTCTAGAAAATGTGGGAACCTCAACATTTCACAACCCTATGGGCCTCCACGGGGCCTTGCGACGAGCTGATCACTCGCCCAAGGAGTCCTACCGTATGTAAGATCTAGAAAAACCGAAGTGAACAGAGTTCATGGAGGTAGGCCTGGGCCCACTGGGGCTGTAGTGCAAAGGGAAAAAAAAAATGGGCCTCCACGGCCTATTACAGGGATACCTTTTTTTTTACTTTACTCATCAATTAACTAAATGCTAGTAATACGCGATGTTGTGTTCTGGTGAACCTGTGATTAATAACTCCCGTTGTGTGTTCTCACCCCAGTCACCGAAGCACCTATATCCCTGGGAAAAAGATCTCGTATTTAATCTTAGTAGTGGCATAAAGCTCTTATCAACACCGCTGGCAGTTGCGCATTGTTCAGAAGGTGGCATTTTTGGGACGGCGGTCGGCCCCAATTATCAAAGTATTTATTAACTCGCAAAATTAGGTAACTCGCAAATTCTTCGTCTGGCAAATTGTTATCCTTGCTTTTCAAAACGCTTGGTCCAGCGTTGCACAATTTTATGTATTCCATTTAAAAAATAGTTCAACGATTGGAAAGCCCCCTATGCACTGTCTTTTTCAGCTCATAATCATTGACAAAACGACGGCTTTTTGAAGCACATTTGAGGTGCGTAAACGGATCAATGTCAGACGTAGCAAGGTCAGGGTTGCATGGTGTACGTTCTAGGATTTCGAAGCGTAATTACTGGATCTTTCAACAGTGGGGGCAGCAATACGGGTACGGCGTTGCCACGCACCACAGAACACATTTCGGCACATTTCCTCAGCGTACTACCGAAACGCCAACGTCAGCCTGTCGTGCAGTGCTTCGCCATAACAGACATGTCTACCTTGTGCCCGTTTCCTGATACTGTCCAAGAATTGACCCATGTGAATGCCAGAACGGTGTAAGAATGAATCCAGGAGTCTTTTGATAAGTTATTTTGTTGTAGAGATTAAGGTCAGTAGGGGCATGGAAGTAGAACGAAACTAATCTCTAATATTCGGCACTAAATTATAAATGAAGACAAAGAAATAATCTCTTCCTGGATATTTGTAGCAAGAGTAGACTAAGCCATGTGAAATTAGAGTGTTGCATTGCATCCTGATAGGCAAAACGATACCTCGATTTAACCTTTCTAAAAAACGACAAAAAGAAGATAATGAAGAAGGCAGTCTTCTGGGATATGGCGTCGTGTATATATTGTTGAAACCGACGTATCGGAGGAACGTATAGCAGCCATCTTCCGGGTATAAAGATCCGCGAGCGAGGAACCAGCGCGAGCAGGTGGCTGAAGACTACACGGCGCCACATCTCAGAAGACGGCATTCTTCATAGTCACTGCCGTGAAAACCTAAAATCTTACAAAGAGAAAATAATGTTTAATTGTTCAGATTAGTATGTCAATTTAATCTCGTCGCCAAAGGAGTACCAATTCTACTTCGTATTCGGTAGTTATCCATTTCAAATCTCTTCCCATAGACGGTGTTTCCGGAGGAGAAATGTTAGTGGTTTTCCTTAGTCCCTCAAGATAACTTACAGGATGAAGAAAGCAATCTTCTGGAATTTGGCACCGTGTATATGTGGTGTTAACCGACGTTTCGGAGGATCGTATCGCCTCCTTCTTCAGGGTAGAAGGAAACATAAGAAATCCGCAAGCGAAGAGACCGTAAGAACCGGTAAAAGCAGAGTGCTTTTACCGGTTCTCACGGTCTCTTCGCTTGCGGATTTCTTATATTTTTCCTTCCACCCTGAAGATGGAGGCGATACGTTCCTCCGAAACATATACACGGTGCCACATTCCAGAAGACTGCTTTCTTCATAGTCACCGCCGTGAAAGCCTCAAATCTTACAACTTACAGGATGATACACCAACTTAATATACGACGGCTTCCTGCCATTTCCTTGCGAATTCACTGTTCATAAGGCGAATAATCCATTTCTATGCTTAACGGTCTGAGCTACTGTGAGCGTCGTTAAGTGAACCGTAAATAAATAAATAGTACGCCTATGTTGTTAAAGATAGCTAAAAATTTCTTTGAAAATCTGGTGAAGATCAAATATTTGGGAACGACAGTAACAAATTAAAACTGAGTTCAGAATTTTCTGTGTTCAAGCCTGCAGTCTAAACACATAAAAATTAAAATTTACAAAACTCTAATTTTCTGTAGTTTTGTACGGATGTGAAACTTTCTTTATTATTCCTAGTGGGGTGGGACTAAGTCCCTTGTACTGCGGCCACTTCTGGCCTATTGTACCAGACCCAGATGATAGGTGAGGGTGATTGTGGAGCAATTGGTGGAATGAAGATTGGCAGGGGAAACCGAAGTACTCGGAGGAAACCTGCCCCAGCGCCACTTTGTCCACCACAAATCCCTCTTGACCAGACCGGGGATCGAACCGGGGCCGCCGCGGTGGGAAGCCAGCGGCTAACCGCTTGAGCTATGGCGCGGTCAATGTGAAACTTGGTCTCTCACGTCAAAGGAAGAACATAGACTGTGTTTCGGTACAGGGTGCTGAGGATAATGTTTGGATCTGAAAGGGATGAAATAGCAGAAGAGGAGAAAACTGCACAAGGAGCAGCTCTGTAACTTATACTCCTCGCCATATATAATTAGAATACTCAAGTCAAGGAGGATGAGATGAGCAGGGAATGTAGCATTCGTGGGGGAGAAGAGGGCTGCGTACAGTTTTTTGTCTGGAAAGCCCGAAAAAAAGAAATGGCTTAGATGAGAAATTATTTTAAAAAATATCTTAAAGAAACAGGATGAGGGGATGTGGATTGGATTTTTCTGGCTCAGGACAGACCAGTGATGAGTCCCTTGTGAACACGGTAGTGAACTTTCGGGTTCCATACAATGCTGGAAATTTGTTGTGTGGCTGAGCAACTGTTGCTGGCTTGATATTGTGAAATGACACCTGAAAGCCGTACTGGTAGGTAGGGTGACCAACTTTCGGTCATGAATTTAAGGGAGATTTAGTCACGACAAATTTTGCGCATTTTTAGCGGCGCGGCGTCAGTCCAGCAAACGTTCATGGAATGGATAATATTAAACAAAACAATTAATTTACATTGTATATAATATACAGGTCACAATATAGAATAAATTTTACAAATTTGCATGTTTCTTAGTCCTAACCTATATGTATTTGTCCACTGATGCTGCAGAACTAAGAATTTTTTTTTATCTTCTTGTGCAAATTTAAAAAACTCTTTACAACTATAGTCATAATTAATTGCTACCATTAGCTCTGACTTAATTAATTCTAAGCTGCTTTGATTTCTCTGATCAGTCCATTTATTGCTCATCAGTGAAAAAATTCTTTCAGTATGGGCATTTGAGCCTGGGATGCTTAAAACAAAGCCTAAGATCTTAATAAGGTTTGGCACATCAATTTGTTTGTTTCTTAAATCACTGAAAATATTGACCCAACTTTCTTCTATACGTCCTGTTTTTACCACATTCAGAACACTTTTTGCACTAGAAAACTCTTCATAAAGGCTGTCCTCATTTACAAAATCAAGATTAAATTCTTTTACAATGGTTTGAAAATGTCTGAAAGGAAGTTCAGTGTTTAAATTTAATGGCAAAAGACAATGGACAGGATTTGCATTTGATAACTCAAAATTCTTGGAAATGTACTTGTGCAAGCAACAGTAGAAATTAACAAAATCATCTCTAGCACATTTCTGCAGGGATGGATTCAAACAGTTTAAAATTTTTTCCGTGGCAGTACCAAGAACAGAAAATATTACAATCCGGAAACGGACATTCCGCTATCGATTAGTATATGCTAAACTTTCTATCGATTATTATAGGTAATTTTTCGATATTTATCGATGGGTACCTCTAAGTCTAAACTGTCGATAATAATGACAGTTTATATCGAAATGTATTTGGCGGGAATAATATATAATTTAAATTTTGCGATCTTGATTGTTAATGAAATATACGGGAGAAGTAGAAGGTCAATACGGGAGCCGGGAGGATCCAAAAAAATTAGCTCTAATACGGGAGATCCCGGGAAATACGGGAGAGTTGGTCATCCTACTGGTGGGGCCAGCGTAGAGCGACGGAAACATTAACAGGTTTCTCCGGCAACGACGACTCAGACAACAATAGAGGAATTGTTGGAGGCGGTATTTTCTGTTCTCCCAGAAGTTATATAGGAAGGATCAAAGGGACAGTCGTGATACGGAAAAATACGGTTATGGGTCCCGCGAGGCCCGGAACCAAAAATGACTCTGCTGGCAAGGGACGAGCAGTAATTTACCAGATCAAGCCACTGCCGTCAGTCGACAGGAGTATTCAGCTCCCTCCTTTCGCCCAAGAGGGTGCCCCACTTGAAAAATGCGTAAATGATCTAAAGTGACCTAAAGTTTTCCCTGTGCTCAATTAGGCACCTCGCCATGAAGACATGGGGGAGTGAAGGCACGGCTCCACCATTCTTGACTTCGGCACTGGATGAGGTGAGTTTCAGCCTCACGACCCTGCCGCTTTTCCCCAGGGAAACAGCCCCAGACACCCATTGGATAGGAAGCTGGGTAGACCCCAGAGCCGGTCTGACCGCAATGGGGAAAAGAAAAAATCTTGCCCCTACCGGGACTCGAGCCTCGGTTGTATAGCCCGAAGCTCGCCGCTATGTCTGCTGGGCTGTCCCCTACTCACATAAATTAACTTGGAATTATCTAAAATTTGGTCATGGGTCCCGACGGGGTCCGAAACCAAGAATGACCGTGTTGGCGAAGGCTAGCATCAAAAAAATTGCTACTCTTGCTCATTGCCGTCAGTCGTCAGCCGTTGAGGACAGGAGACGATCGTGAAAGCAGCGGAGAGAATTCCTCTTGTTATAATCCACTACGTAGCAACGAGTAAGTAAAGATAGCAGACTGGGAAAACTTGGTATGTGCTGCAGCTATTTGTAGAGCAGTGGTTCTCAATCTTTGTCAGACCGCAGCCCAGTAAATTATTTATTCTATAAAACGGGGGCCCGGTACCGGGCCGCCGCCCGGCTTTCGGGAACATTGTTGTAGAGTGTAGAACAGTGAACCTGCTGCAACTAACAATCAAGTTCCTTCCGTCAAATGTGACACTTTTTTAAGTTTTCCACCTCGTCAGCACCTGCCTTACATGTTTCGGCTCACCACGGAGCCATCATCAGAGGCATTTATAGTAGAAAAAGAAATCACCAACACACAAAACTTCACTTTGTCCAAGATAGCCACGTTCCAGTTAATTAAAATAATTACAAATAGTTAAAATTACCCAGAATGTCGGTTCACTAAAAGTTTTTCACACACCACAGTAGCTTCCTTATTTGATTCGTCGTTAATTCTGTAAAATTATGTTTCGTTATTTGAAGTAAGAATTCTTAAAATCCCTAGAATTCTTTCCCGCTTGGCCCAATCTTTTTGCTTCGGGATGTTGTTGNNNNATTTTAACTATTTGTAATTATTTTAATTAACTGGAACGTGGCTATCTTGGACAAAGTGAAGTTTTGTGTGTTGGTGATTTCTTTTTCTACTATAAATGCCTCTGATGATGGCTCCGTGGTGAGCCGAAACATGTAAGGCAGGTGCTGACGAGGTGGAAAACTTAAAAAAGTGTCACATTTGACGGAAGGAACTTGATTGTTAATTGGTTAGTGTGACGGACCAGAATGAAAGACCTTAAACTGCTGCAACTATTTGTAGTTACGAGTAATAAGTACCCAGCAAAATCAGTAGTAGATCAAAACCCTGCATCTAATCACTGAAATGGGACAATATAACAAGTTGAAAATAATTAATACTAAAATTAAAGAATTAAAGAGAAAGTAACTGGGTTATTAAGACTGTTCCTAAAATTGTGAAAAATATTAGCCCTAATATTATTTTAATATTTTTGAAATGCACTGTGAGAAACAGAATATATTCATGCTGCGGGCATTGGCATCTTCTGTATTAAATGTTGCATACAAATGCGTTATCCGGGCTGAGTTCTGTTGCTTTAAAAATGAAGTGTCAACAACAACCTAGGCCTTCCTGAATTTTAGTTTTCTTTGTGTGGATGGCTGAATACAGTGTAATGCCCACGATAAGCGCAGTTCGCTTGATAACAATGAAACAAGGAACTCGATTCGTATGTGATAGAAAGAAGAGTGTATAACAGCACCGTTATATCGGTGCAACGCCCTAATTCTCCCCCCCCCCTTCTTCCATCTAGCTCGGTGCTTTGAACTTGGACTGGTTTTATCTAAATATGAATTTCAGCATTGTTAGGTCTCTGAACATTACCCTCCTGTAATGTGTTTGCATATTGCTAAGAGCCATAGCAACACGCGAAGTACTGTGTTGATATTGGTTGTAAAGGTTACTTAATTTGGAAGAGGATTTCATGCGAAATTCAAGTTCTTAATTTTTAATTCATAATTCTTATAATTATTATTTGTTTGCATTTATAACATGGGGTTCTAGTGTAAAACGCATGAGTAGTACGTTTCCAAGGACTCTCTGAACAGGAATAATGACGTGTTCTATGACGCATCTTAGCACGAGGTGTACTCGTTTACGTCACGCGCAAGGGCACGGGAAAATGACGCGCGAAAGCAGTCTCTACGAGTCAGTCCGTGCAAAGTTGGCAGCGAGGTAGTAGTGTGGTCGGTAGCACGTTCAATGTTCTGCCGAGTAAAGGACACGCGGCCAGTGAGAGTGCGAAGAGCGCTGCACATTGTAAATGTCTGTCGTGACTCCACGAGGATGCGAACAACGTGGAAGCTCCAAGCAGCGGCTCATAGCGGTACTGGGGTGAAGCCCGGCATGCATCGAGCGTACTCCCGCTAGTCAACCTGCCTGCCGACCTCGTTCCCGCCATTCTTCTCAGCAATCGCAGTGTTTGTGTTGCATAGAAGAGCAGTCGGTCCCTGTGTCTTTGTCAGTTAGTTTTGCAAGGGGCAGGGAACTATGGCGGATACCGGTGCAGGAGTTGCCGATTATCCAGTTGTTGTTGTTACATTAATAGTTGGAGCTACAGTGTTGGTTTTAGTGTACATATCGAATTTGTTAAAGTCTTCAAAAGGAGAAGATTCAAAAAGTAAGGAACTCGCCATTGCGGATATATTGCGTCAGAAGCATCGATTGCTTTTTAAATCTCCATAATAGCGACATGCACTGGGGAGCGTCTGAGTTGATTTTCGTTTTAACTTCCTTTACTGTGAGAAATGTATACAGGGCATACTTTCGCCATGTTATACAGAATATTACGGTGAAGTATGCCATGCTCTTAATGACCAGTATATAATTTATGTTCATGGGTTGAGAGCCTGACCACGTGTTTCAGACGCGACCATAACAATGCATATCGTTCCTAATTACAAATTTTTACGAAGTTTAAAGTATCATTATTATTATTAAATTCTACCGAATAAGGAAGCTTGTATGGGGATTATGAATGAATGATAAAAAGGAGCAAACTGTGAGCTATATATTACAGTGCCCAGTCTGAATCAGAAACATGATTTATTTGTAGTAATGGGTAGCACGTACGAGTTGGCTTTTTGTCGGAAGGTGAATATTTGTTGTTGTTAAAACCGAGATTTATACGTTTTATCACCGTTGGTTGTAAGATTGTTATTTTGATGTTTAGAAAATGAGTTCGATTTAAGGTTCTCACAGCACCAACTGAAGAGGTCTGTCTTTTGGGATGTAACACTGTAGTCCCTTGATTCACTGGACTCACGGCATCATATACCAGAAGGTAGAACCCTTTAAAAATAAGATTAATAGGGAATGTGATGAGTTCAAGCCGTATCTCAAACTGTTGATACAGAAAGTTTGGCACCACATTCTTAAAATGTAAGGAACATTATGAGCATACCTCACATTTAATACATGTGAATATTGTGCTTTTTATATTGTAGGACAGTCAAGCAGTCTGTCCAGAAAACTTAAGATGTGACTTATAGGACTTCTTAGGTTGAGGAGCTGGGATGAGCTTTTTCACGAAAGTGAAACACAATATGGGTTGCTCTAGTAAATGTTATCCTGTTGGTATATTTTCTGCCCTTTATGGGTGTCAGAGTTTGTACCTTGATTTACTTCAGATGTGGAGGGTACAACAACTTGTGTTCGTAGAGTAATGTAGTGTGGATTTAATAGTGTATGGTGGCAGTGAAGACACTTTTGTTCTAGTGCTGAAGAAATGTTTTGTTCTAGGTGCAGAACCTGAAGTGCCAAAGAAGGAGAAGCAGAGAGATGTTTCGAGTTCTGGCCTGAAATCCAGCAAGAAGAAACATTCAGAGAAGTGGGTTCGAGATTCTAAGCAGAGCTTTTCACATCCATGGCTACTGACTTCTCTCAAGGGTCATAGCGGGGAGGTGCTAGATATGGATTTCAGCAGTAATGGAAAATTCCTAGCAACTTGTGCAGAAGGTAAGGATTTATCACATAAAATAGTGTAGAGCTCCAAAAATATAAATAACCATAACTTTGGAAACATTTTGAAGGATTTGTAATTTTTGAGGTTTTCACGGCGATGACTGAAGAAAGTCTTCTGGGTTTAGGTGCCGTGTATTCTTCGTTTTGGCCGACGTTTCGGNTTCGGAGGAACGTCGGCCAAAACGAAGAATACACGGCGCCTAAACCCAGAAGACGACTTTCTTCATTTTGAAGGATAGTTTGTGGGGTGTATTGTTATTATCACAGTTATTGTGTTTCTGGATGTTATCCATCGCCCTGTTTTTATTTAAAACAACGTTTCGCAGACTGGATTCTGACTCCATCGTCAGATGGAACCTACTCAGTTGGGCCCAGTCGATAGAGCTAGTCCCTGTCTCTAGACAGTTGGGTGCAACTGAGTAGGTTCCACGTGAAGACAGAGACAGAATCCTTTCTCTGAAACATTGTATTTTAAATAAACGCAGGACACTGAATAATGTCTAGAAACAGTAATTATATTAATATGCCATGTATTATTATTATTTTTCATATACATGTGTTGTATTGTAGATTATTATTGAATTTGAGATACATTTCTCTGCTATATATATATATATATACTGTTCACTGCTGTTTCCATAAAGCTCTCCCCCAGCCCTATCATTCAGGGGTTCACAAATTTCATGCAAGTTAAAGGGTTCAGTTGTTAGTTTCCAGTTCTCTTATTAGCCTAATTGCAAAATGGAGAAGGGGCACATATTTTCTTTGTTTTGTTTTGTGTCAGAGGGAGTGAGTGCTTTGTAATGTCTGATGGCTGGGACACTTTTTTCCATCTCTCTTGAATGTTTAAAGAGTTTGGCCAGGCCTGTGCAGACCAGTTCCAGCATAGCCCATCTTCATGTGAATACATTTTATATATGAAGAGAAGTAACAAAGTACTTGTTAATTGTATTCAAATAATCAATCTGTTCATTTATTATAATGGTGATAAAGAATGTATTCCCATTGACTAGTGTTGAGTGTTCTGTTATTTACTGCCACTTCACCACATGGTGATCATGCCTGTCCTCAGTTGTCTCTCCAGCATTTAAACACATTCTGTAATGTTGTGCCAAATTTTGTGACAGTTTTTTATTTTGAAATCATTTCCTATGATTGCCTAAGTAACAGTCTGGATTTTATTATTTAAGGGCTTAGTTAACTTTATAACATGAAGGTCGGTAAATATTTGGTAAAATTTGCTAGCAATGAAAATCCAAAGGAACTGGTGATTTTTGCTTGGACAGTTTTCCATTTAATGCAGGTTTATCACTCTCCCAGGTATTTATGACCAAAACAACAAAGCCATAAAGTCATGTTGCATAATGTTGCTGGAAGAAGGCTTCCTCTGTTCCTTCTGGACTAAAGATAGGTTGCAGACACAGACAGACTCTGTGGTTCCTGTGTTTTCACCCAGCAAAATCTCCTTTGTATCATGACGCCATAGAATAAATTTACCCTTTGAAGCACAGAATTGAAGAAGTAAAATCGGAGGGACATACCAAGCAGATGGCTTGGTATTTAAGTTTGTTGCATATAAAGAATGCCGTCTTCTGGAATGTGGCTATGTGTAGATGTTGTGTGAACTGACGTTTCGGAGGGACGTATCACCTCCATCTTCAGGGTTGAAGAATCTGTGAGTGAGGAATCATTGTGAGCAGGTGGCTGCAAACAGTCATACTGAGACATTCCTCCGAAATGTTGGTTCACACAAGATATACATGACACCACATCCCCGAAGACGACATTCTTCATAGTCACTGCCGTGAAAACTTTCAAATCTTACTTCTTGCATATAATTTAAGCAATGCTTACTAGCCTGAGTGTTCAAGGAAAGAATTTGTTAATACCCATTAGGTAGTAAGTTAGGTGAACCATTGTAGACAGACACTGTGAAATTATGATTTTATGATTGCTAGTTGCATAGTTTAGAAAGGTAAGTTGAGGGTTTCCAGAGCAAGGAGTTTAATCTGCATGGCTATAAATCCAGAGGGCTGCATGAGAAGCTTACGGTAGCAACTTGAAATGTGCGACCATCTTAATATTTACTTGAAGATGAAAACCATGAAAAGTGTTGTCAAGAGGGCCAATCTTAGGATCTTCTGGGTACATACTAACCAGCAGTCTGGCAGCAAAATAATACAGAATTTTCATGAAATTTCCCCAAGAAATGTGTTGTTATTTTAGTGGCATCAAAAGCATAATACATGGGCTATAACATTGAAGCACAAAGTACATCTAAACAACAGTTAAAAATGTAGTTCCTGCTGTACAGGACATGCACAGTGTTTTGATTAGAAATGTCAACCGGATAATTCAGTTTAAGGAAATAACTTTGTTTTTTGGGGGGGGAGGGGTTGAATCATATGAAATGCTCAGATATATTGTTAGGGAAAAATGCAGGATTTCATAAAGCATGTGGTACATATAGTAATCACTGTGCCATAACGGATTAAGTTTTTCTAACTTCCCTTGTACCAACAGCTTACTTGTTGACAGAGTCATCCGTTTGGAGATTTAATAGAAACTGTTTCCACATGGCAGATGTCAGTGTCATCGCTCAGCCATTCTTTTGCCATTGTCAGCAGGAGCTCCCACATGGAGCTCTAGAAAATTGTTGCAGCATATGAAATTATCAGTGCCACTTCTACCCCCCCCCTCCCCCCAAGTCAATGTCCCCTGCTTGTTTTACTAAGCAGAAAAGGTTGGAAGTGCTAACCCATCATTTCCTCAGTTGTTCCTTAGGTGCTTGGTATGAATTAATGTTGCTGCCAGTATATATTTGTTATTCAAAATAAATATTGTTCCATTTTCCACCATAAGTTACATTTGCCCTCTTCCTCCATAAATTTAATTGGTTTTGCACACATCAACCACTTCTCAGAGATACAGATTTTAAATACGTGAGAAACAAGAATTTTGGTGTCAGAATGCATGTAAAGCTATAAATTCTCACCATGCCATCATGTTCAAACCAACTGCAAAGTCCAACTTGTGTTCTAGCCATTGAATACTAGGGGCAATTTCCCAAGTTTTTACAGTACTTATAATATGACACCAACCACTCATTTCTGTCTGTTGACAAGCCTACTGCTGTGCCGGTATGGTGCAGTGCTTGGTCACCTTTACCTTTGTATGCATTGATATGTTGTTCCTTTCTGGTGTATGATTTGGAAGAATTGTAGTCTCGTACCACAATGCAGTTGGTGCTGTCTGGCTTAAATTGAAGTTCTCGTAGTTATCTACATTGAGAGCAAAGGAAACTGTACTCCTGATGGAACACTGGCATGTGACACTTGTATAGTATAGCTTCAGAAGTAGTGTTTTTTTTATATAAAGAAATGGTGCCTCTCTTTTTAGTTGGTACATGCAGTCAACATTTGGAAGGATTCTGCAGACTTGAATGAATTTGTAACTGTAATTTGACATTTTCATATTTGATAGCATACCTCTGTTTGGACAGTGGCAGGCGTAAGAAGGTGCATTTCAGTGGAGTGCATATTTTCTTCGCTTTGCATCTCATTCACCTTGATGTTCATCTCTTGCAGATGAAATTTATTTTTGCAGAATCAGTCACACAACCAATTCTGCATTGCACAGTCAGATGTTATTTTTATGTGAATGTTCACCATGTCAGAAAATATTTTAAATAAAACTTGTCAGCGTATGTGATATCTATATTTTTACTGTGTTCATTTTTGTTTGATGTGCCATTTTAAGGAATTTAATGTGAATATCGTTTTAAGCTGCATGTAAAGTAGGGGTTAAAAATGGCTACTGTACACTACAAGTGAATTTGTGTAACATACAAGTTCATCAGAATCTGTTGCCATAGATTTTGAGGTGAAACAAAAACATGAACTCTTCATTATCCATTTATTTTGTGCACTCTATGCAAAGAATTTGTAAAAATTTTGAATTTTAGTGGACATTTAAAAATATTAAAAATTCTTCTGGGAAAACAGTAAGTGCAGATCCTTCTTTGGCAGTATACCTGAAAAATCTTCTTTACTACTTTATCTTACATTATTTATTTTCCTGTCTGAATGTGCTTTTAATGTAGTCTCTAAGTTACTGCAGGACACTAATGAATTTTCAGGGAATCTTGTGAAGGAAGAACTGGTACCTTAATTTCATTTATATTATGGTTAACTCTCTCTACTTGCACGTTTCTGGTGTCACTTACTAACTGCACAGTGCATTCTCCTTTTCAAGTGAAATTTCTTGTTCCAGTACAGATTTAGTCTCAGATAAAATCATTGGTAGAAATGTTTATTCAAATGAGAACCACTAGCTCAGGTTATATTCTAAAAATGCTAGACAGATACACATTAATCTGATTTCATGTTTTATGAAAATTATTTCAACTCGTGTTATTGCTGAAAAGTGAAAGATGTGATGCAGGAGATCGGGATAAAAAAACTTTTTAATAGCATGGAAATTTTCCAGTATATAAAATCTGTGATCATGTGTTATGCAAGCTTACATGTTCCTGCTAAATGCCTGTAAATTTGTAATCATGTTGAATTTTCCAGTGTCAGATTAGCAGTTCATTTTGTGTAACACACTGCAGGCTTTTAATGTTTTGTGACATTTTGATAATGTCTTACTATATAAAATTAATGGTAACAGGAACTTAATCAAATAATTTGCAAATGACTTTCTTACACTTACTGATAGAAATAATGCAGTATTAGTTGTAGCCTAGCTTCATGACCTATAGTGAGTAATGCTGAAATCCATAGAAAATATGCTAATCTGAAGCAGCTGTATCAATGTAAACCAGCAGGTAGATGGTACCAAGAATGCCAGACAGAAATGATTCAGATCTTGTTGCTGGAATAGAACAGATGACCTTCATCTCTGTTGTTGATCTATGATATCTTCTAGACAGCTTTCATAACAAAATGTTACATTCAGTTAGTAATTTCAGCACCTTTTTCTGAAACAGCTGCAAGATTTTATTCACATAGGTGCTGGTTTTAACACACAACAGAATTATTTGTACAAAGTGTCCCTTTAAACTGTAAAAAGTTAATGCATTCTGCCATCATAAATTTATCCAGTATTGTAGACATACATGTGATGGATATTGAACACAGTGCAGAGCTTTCATGCTGAACTGAAGATGAGTAAATTCCATGTCTACACAAAAAAAAAAAAGTGCTATAATAGTGTTCCTTTGCTTCTAATTAACTCCATGGAGCAGAGTTGATCTTCAGAAGCTAATAGTTGTTCACAGGTGGTCAAGAAATTCCTTTCTCTCTATAGAATCCAAAGGTTCGTGTTCATGGGAGCCCACCACCTGGCCACTATTCTGAGCTAATGAATCGAGGTCTTCCAAGTGGTCTCTTTCCTTCAGGCTTTCCAGGCAAACCTTTGTATATGTTTCTCTTCCCTTACATGAATGCTGTGTGCCCATCTTATCTTTATTCTGCTCTTAATACAAGAGACCAGCTTTTATACCCATATGTATCAGAAGGCAAAATTATAACTTCTGCAGATTAATCTCTACATTTTTAGATGTCAGCCATGAAGGCAGAATGTTCTGAACTGAATGGTAGCAAGCATCCCTTGAATTTAATCATTCAGCTGTGAGAAGAGAATTTCAATAAGTGGATTTCTCATAGAATTTGGTAGACATACATGCAAAAGTATTACAGTCATCTTAGTATTTTGCTCAAAATAAATATGTTCACATAGTTTCTTTAATATCATAAGAATTAAACATTATTTACAGTTATAATAACATCCTTTTGGCTTTTGATGCACATGAATTTGTGTTTTTCTCTTTTCTCTGAAGTCTGCAGTATGAGTTTAACATCAGCAATTTCTAAGCAGGGATAAAAGTAAGCCCCATCACCAGATTAGTTACGCATACTCAGAAAGTTAGTGAATTTCCCGAAGATTGTTACATTCTCGTGTATTTCTGGTGGTACATTTACTTTATTACATATTAGCAGTGTCATATGTTTGCTTTTTAAACAATTCCTTATCACACATGCACTGATATAGAGTTGTTTGCATTTCACTGATGTTGCCAAAGCCATTTTCTTTCCTGGCCAGCAACTTCATAATTTTGTAATATGACCTTGTCATTTTATTGTACCTGTAGTTTGCCGTGTACATCATTTACAGTATTACTATTTCTTTTCAGAGTTTAATGCCTCATGTGTGACTTCTTGTTTCTCTTACTGTTACCTTATGTCAGTATATAGTTAACATTTCCAGATTTACACAGAGTGATCTTGGTGGCCATTGTGTACAGTAGTTATCACTATCAGTAATATTGGGGTTGTTAGATAGTTTGTGGCTAAACCATAAATGAATGAGTTCTGTTAACCTTAGGTGCAGGGAGTAATAATTTCTGTTTGTAAGATTATATGTTCACTGTGAAACTTCTGGCTTGAAAGCTGAAAGATTTTTGCATGAATGAAAGCATGTTGGTGTAGTGCAAGGAGGGATGGCACCGGTGGCCAGTACCAGTGAGTAAGACTTATTTGGTGATTGTTGGTTCCCTTGTCTCATGGTTTTGTTTTCACACCATTGAAGACTCGGAGGAACTGGATCCAGGTGGAGGTGGGGGTAGCAGTGAGCAGTACAGTGGGAGTGAAGGCAGCAAAGAGAACAGCCCTCAAGAGAATGGCAAAGGAGTTCATCTGAGCCGTCGTCAGAAGAAGAATCGTGTTCGTCGAGATGATGGTTCCCCAGTGGCAAATCAAAATGGAGTCTCAGCAGTCAACATGAAGAAGAACAAAGCCAGGGCTAGACGGTCAGCCAGTTCTGGAGATGGGAACAGTAACCAGCGCCACATCACCAATACCCCTGCGCTACGCCAGCATGCCAAGCTGAACTTAAACGACAGTGACCTTTCAGTGTTCCTTCGTCATTATATCCTCAGTCCTGACCAGCTTCTAGCTCTAGGCTATCCTGTAGAGAGTTCCTTATATCCTGGGCAAGCAATTATTTTCAAAAGCCCTGCTGCCAACACTGGTCCTAATCCATATGCCCTTGTATACTCACATCCACTTACAACTTCCTCCCACTTTGATGTCAATGCTCAGGAGTTTGTGCCTATGAGTGCCAAGCAGTCTAAAGGAACAGCATGTTATTACAGTGATGGAAGTTTGTCAAGGGAGTCCCAAGGAGTGAACAGTGCCATGTATATATCAAATATGATAGACAGAGGTCCTGCAGGATTCGATTATGCCTCAGTTGCTATTGAATGGAACGTTGACAAAGATGTGAAGCGTGAAGACCATGAGAACAATAACATAGTTATCACCGCATTTCGCAGCGATGATAATAAGAACAACTGTGAAGAACAGTTGTGTAAAGGTACTGAGAGAAAGTCCACTGATTCACTTGGACATTTGAATTGCCGTGGGGAGGATTTAAGTGTGATATTGCAGAAGACTGAGGATGTAGGGGAGAAACAAGCATCAAAGAGTCCACTGAAGAGCAAGTTCCAAGAACAGTTGAGTAGTAGTGATGAAAAGAAGTGCGTCCGTTGTGGTCGTGGTTTCTTTGTGACAATGGATGGGGAATATTTAACTCAAGAACAGTGCCTGTATCATTGGGGTAAGTTACAGAATGTATTAGGGCCAGGGGCCTATGAGATGGGTGCCATGACAGTTTGTACTGAATATAGTTGCTGTAGAGGCAAACCGAATACACGTGGATGTACCAGTGGAAAACTACACGTGTGGAATGGCGTTGGTCCTGGGTTCAATGGTCCCTTTGACGGCTATGTTCGAACCCATCTTCGTAAGACTCCGCCCCCTGATGGGAATTTTGGGGTATATGCAATAGACTGTGAAATGTGTTTCACAACTCATGGTCTTGAGCTAATAAAAGTGACTGTGGTGGCCACAGATGGGCGTCTAGTGTACGACAGCTTGGTGAGGCCAGAAAACTTTATTATAGATTATAACACAAGGTTCTCAGGCATCACTGCACGTGATCTCAGTAAACATGCCACAAAATCCTTACGGGATGTTCAGAATGATTTAATGGGTTTCATAAATGCTGACACTATCCTTGTGGGTCATGGACTGGAGAATGACCTCCGTGCCTTGCGTATTATCCATGGCACTGTGATTGACACATCTGTGATATTTCCTCATTATTATGGGCTTCCATATCGCCGTTCGCTTAAGTCATTGGTTGGTTGTTTCTTGAAGAGGAAAATCCAGCAGGATTCATCTGGACATGATAGCTTTGAGGATGCACGTGCATGTATTGAGCTGATGTTGTGGAGGATTAGAAGGGATTTCCGCACAATTCTCGAAAGTCGGGCGCCACATTTTGCAGTTACATGCTAAATGCTCAAGTATTTCTGTTCGCATTTATTATTCTTTTGTCTCAGAATTGTAGTCTGGTGAGATACTTCTTTTTTTATCATTGAGAACTAGAATATGTTCATAATTGGAGTTCATCTTTCTGGTTCAGTCTTTTGTACTAGGTGAGTTTATTATGCGTGTGATTTAGCCTGTAGGAATGTATTTTTTGCAGTGAGAAAAGAATACTCATACACTTTATATAGTGGCAGCTAATATTTAAAACAAAGATCTGAAGTAGTTTGATATATCAGTTTGAAAGTAAATATTTGGATGTGTACTGCATCTGTCATTCCTGCTGTTCTGTTGAGAATGAATAATGCGCATATGCTGATACAAAGACAGAACATGCTAGTCAGTGTGCTGTTCCTTGGGACAGGTAAAGAATAAAGTAGCAGTGATAAAAGGTTGTAAATCATGTTTTTGTCTTGAAGGCCCCGATTATCAAAACTGAGTGTGACTTGCAAAATGTTTACTGGATTAACCCCTCAGGCATGTGCAACACCATGGATTGTCAGCCATACTATGCCTTCCAGAGCATGCACAATGTCAGGAGTGACTGGAACCACACACTTGAGAAAGAGCAGTGTGAGAGACATGATCATGTGGAAGTAGTGGCTTGTTGGGGGTAGGTCATGCTTGAAGAGTTAAATATTTTGGATTTCATCAATCCAAATTATTAACCCTTTATATTCCAAGACCCATTTGAAAGTAGTGCAGTCCATTTTAGCAAAATGATGAGTTCTCCTTCTTTGATTTGCTAGTGAAAATATGAACATCACTGATTTGGGCTATTCAGTTTTCTATTTGAGGCCTGTTCGACACATGTTGTACTTGTGTAATGTGTAGAAACACTTTATGATTTTTTTTTTCATTCGGTTTTAAAATAACTTGAACTCAAGATGCTGTTCTCTAGTGGAGAAAGTGCTGTCTTACTAAATTATATTCACCATTGTGCAGTTTTCCTCCTATCCATGTAATCATTTTCCAAAAGATAGATTTGCACAGTGATAGATCACACGCTTCCACAGTAAGATCTGTCAGGACTGTGTTGTGTTATTATGGTATGTATGAGAGACATATGTATGTTTCTGTCGGTGAGTGACAAGGTGTTATGAAGCCGAATGTGTTGTGCAAAGGAAACAGAGTTGTCTGAATCTATGTAAGCTTAATGTATGCTCTACTACATATTATGAAGATGTTCATTCCAAGATGGTGATCAATTTAAGAATTGTCGTACATTCACTACTGCCCTTCAGTAATTAAAGGTGCATGTATGTAGTTCATATGGAAAAAGAATTGGAATTTTAAGAACAGTGGAATGTCAACTTGGAAACTGTACAATTCAGATTTTAACAGTGTAGCATAGTGTGTGAGAACAGGAGATGAAGTCATTACACATACAAAATATTAGATAGGAAGATGATATTTGTCTGGAGGATGTTCTATCGTGTGAGAAAGATTTGTGATATTAAAATGGTTTCCAGTATTACAGTTAATTATAATTGCTTTTTGTTACCTCCGAGTAAATAATATTTCTCATGGAGAATTTAATAGTGGTGATGACCATATCCTAGTGTGCTGATAACTTTTATACTGTTCATTTACATGTGCTTGAATGTTTGGTTAAATTTACCTTCGCATTTAAATCTTGATGCATCATACCATTTAATTAAATGATCTTTATACACGTGTGCAGTGTGTCTGTGAGTATATGTATTTCATACTGTTAATATATTAAGGGCAACAAGAAATGTTTAATGTCCCTATAGTCCATAGCATTATGCACAGAAAGTGGTTAATTCGAGTTCCAATTACTATTGCCAGAAAATGTTTCCATGTATATTTCTTGTTTGAAAGTTCATCTGTGTTTATCGTACATAAGGGGGCACATGGTAGCGTAGTTGGTTGAGGGGCTATGCTACAAGCCGGAAGGTCACGGGTTCAAGTCCCGATGAGGTCATGGGACCTAATCCTTCCAGCCGCACTATGGCCCTGGGGTCGACTCAGCCTCTAACAGAAATGAGTACCAGGAATTAATTAAATAATTTTCCTGGGGAGTAAAGTGCGTAAGGCTGACAACCTTACCGTCATCTTTGAGCCGATTGTCTAGATAATGTGGGACGCTTAACGTCTCACAACCCTATGGGCCTCCACGGCCTGTTAACAGGGATAGCTTTACTTTTTATCGTACATAAGGCTGGCACACAAGGTAATTGAATGTGATGTGATGTAAGTTGATTTGTTTTGACTTAAATTTACAGTGGTTCCAGCCAAACCATAAAAAAGGGGTTACTGGCACTGGCCCCGGCCCCAGTTTTGTGGTCTTGCACTGTTCATTAATTCTCTTACTTACATGCCTAGTATCTACTCTGGATAAGAACTGACAGGTTGTATATAAAAATCCAAAAATATTTTATGCACACGTGAGAGAAGAAAAGCTTGAAGACGTTCCACATTTTCTGTTAACAGCATTATGTGTATATGAACCACCATAGTGGAGCCATGTCCATGCTGAATTATATGTATCAAAAATATCTCCTTTTTTATGTGTCCATGGTAGAATGGATATTTTTGGTACTGAAATGACTCAGGTGTGCAGCTTGATAGAGATGTGCAAATGAAGCGTATTTTTTACTGACAGTAAATATTAAAGATATGTGCTACACATGGCCAGAGTTCTTGATGTAAAGTTCTTCATATCAGTGATTCCAAATCAATCTAAATCTTAATTTCCTCAATTTGAGGTTTTTCTCATTTTAATGTTCTTCCATTGTTCTTTGGAAAAACCATAAATGGGAATTTCATTATACTTGCAGTAGAGAGCAACATCTGTGGAGGGCTTGCTGCAGATTGTGGCAGCACTTGCTTTATCCCCTCAGTTCACTGGAAGGGAAGTGTTTTAAGTCATTACATAAGGAGCAAAAGGCCAGATATAATTTATTTCTGGATAAGAAATAATGTGGCTTATAAATGTTGATGCATTAATAGTGATTGTTCAAATGCAGTGTGGTGGTTTCTGTACGATAGTTGAAAATGGTTACTGTCCGACTAGTTGTATTTCAAAGGACATGGCTATTTCTGGCTGCACCTACCATGCATATTACAACCTTAGAATCCATCATTTACTAAGTTGTAGCTAGTGATTTTTATGGAAGCCTTCTCTGTATACTCACATTGAAGGGTATTTGTTTCATTATTGTACTCGGTGAGTTTTATCATGAATTTAATCTTTTAATGTATGAAAGAATGTCAGAAGTTTTTATATGGTCACAGTTTTGCATTCTTTATCAGAAATGCTTTTAACGTTCCTGAGGATGATAGCTCTCAAAACACTACCTCTTACTCAGTGAGTGAACAGAATCACATAACCTCTAGGCATTTGTTTCAGAGGAGAATGCAGTCTTCTGGGATGTGGCACCGTGTAGATCTTTGTGAGTCAATGTTTCAGAGGGACGTATCATCTCCACCTTCAGGGTAGAAGAATCCACAAGCAAGGAACCAGCATGAGCAGATGGCTGCAGTCACCCTGAAGATGGTGGCGTTATGTTCCTCCAATACGTAGGTTCACACAGTATATATGGCACCACATCCCAGAAGATGGCATTCTTCATAGTCACCACCATGAAAACCTCAAATCTTGCATCTATATGATATGTCTATTCTGCAAGCAGTACTAAAGAAGTATGTGGTCTAGATAATTATTTTTTGCAGATCTCTCACTCTTCTGATGCTGACCTTGGTCAGACACAGTGAAGTTGGAAAGGTGTGCAGGACCTGAACAATGCAGGTGCATAAATTAAATTCTGCGTGACCCATGAACCATGCTTGGATAAGAAATTGCAAAACAGTTTGACCATGCTTTTGTAGAAAATCAGATTGTAATTGAGAAATTATGAAAGAGATAGCTGATATTTGGCATCAGTTGTAGAAGGTTGCCCTGCAGCTTAAGCCTACGTATTGTACTGTAAAGTTGAACATAACTTCTGTTCAGCCACAAGGTTTTTAAATGATGGGTTTATGGTTAAGAAAGAGGTACTGTCTTTGTTCCTTGTAATAAGTATTTGTTGTATGTTGTGCATGTGATTTTGTTTATGCAAGTTTTTATTATATGTATTGTGTCCACATTTCATGAGTTTTGTCATATTTTTGTATGTTCACAGTCAGTGAAATTACGTGTAATTTTAAAAATTAAAACAATCCTACTTTTGAAAATCCTGAGCAGTAGTAAAGTTTGCAGATGTAAGCATAAAGTGTCATTTATTACAGGGTTAGTTCCCATTTGTTTATTCGAGTGATGTCTGGATCACTTATGGGTTAGTGATTCATTTGTAAGGTGAAGTTGTCTGTGTGCTTAATTAAAGCACCCACTACCAATGAGAGCGCAGTCTGGATAGGCCCCACAGCTGGACTAGACAATGTAAAGAAAACAATTTGCTCCAGACAAGAATCAAACCCTGTTTCAAAGTATCCAGCCTCTAGCATAGTCAGTGTACTGGTGAAGCTAGTGGAAATCATTCCATATTCATGCATTCCCTTCATACAAAATACAGATTTTTTGGGGGGCTGGTTTGCGGTTCTGCACTTCACAGTGACTGGTGCACCACCAGCTGTGAGGTGCAAATGAATGTTGCTGTTAAATCAGTATGCCTGATGGAATGAAAGGAAGGAATTAACTTATGGCCTGCTTGATGGCATGTTTTATGGTGAGTAGTGCAGTTCATATGTGGGAGTTTGATTATGATTTGTCAGCAGTTATCAGCTCCATTACCCATTTGTTCTCAGCAGTGTGTTACGTCATGGTGCAATATACTTTAGAGCAACGTGTATTTCTGTATGACACCTATGTGAAGTATGGATCTGCTAGAAAGTTTCAGCAAAAATTGTGATACAAATTCCATGAAGAAAGAGTTCCCACCAGACAGACAATTCAGAATTTGGTGAATAAACTTGGAACAGTGGAATCTCTTAATAGACAAGAAACAAAAACATAAGCCTCTAGTGCTTACTGATGAGAAGTTAGATGACAGGGGCCAGACTTAAACAGAAAATCAATTAAACATCTGGTTCAAGAGACTGGAGTGTCAAAGTCCAGTGCAAGGATGGCAACACAGTTGCTGAAAGTTAGACCCTATAAAATAGGTAATCCACGTGAGCCTTGCAGATGCGCAATCCAGCTAGCAGGGTTAATTTTTGCAGTTGTTTTCTATAATCTGTTTTTGAAGGTGAGATCATTCCGCAGTTGACATTCTTTTCTGATGTAATGTGGTTTCACTTGCAGGAATGCATAAATATGCAAAATGATTGCTACTGGAGTTCACATAATCCACATCTAACTCACAATGTCTCACTCCATCCAATGAAAGGTGGTGTCTGATGTAACTACTTCATTCTGAACATTATCAGTTGTCAGGCATCCTGATTCATCGGCAAAATTTGTATGTGCTTCACGGCTAGTGGCACCCCAGTCACCGTGAATTGCAGAGCCATGGAACCAATCAACAAATTAAAAATCTTTTCTTTACTACCAGTCATCACAGATCTGCTTTGTATACAAGAGGCCCTCAGTTGAAATTTTGATATGGAGACAAAAATCCTGATCACAGACACCAGAAAGTTTCAGGATTATATTCATATGAGAGATTTAGTCAGCAGGTTAGAGGAACCTGCTGCCTCTTGTGTTTAGAGGAAACAACCTATTTATCAATGTACACAGCCCCACATCCTAGATTGTAGTCTGGATGTTTGCTACCAAGAACCTCAGATCTCATCGTGAACGTGTGTTTTCACTGACAAAGATTGTCATGAATGGTTTTGTTTTACTTTGGCCCAAATGAGATGAAAAAGAACCACCACCTAATATAGCTTTGTAAACTTTGTCAGTCCCTAAAGGTAATGTAGGGGTAATGGGCTGTGAGCATTGCACACCTTCCATTCCTCATTTAGTGCTATGCAACCTGTGTCATTGGCACAACATTATAAACCAACAGACAAATAGAATTAATTGATGTACTAGAGTTACTAACCTGAAAGAACAAAGTTCGTAATAGAGATATTCTGTAGATGACTTAAATTTCAGTATAATTCAAATACTGTGTGTACATCATTGGGTATGGTAGGATATTGATGTTTAAAATGCTGTGGTGAGCATGACTGTACATGTAACTGAGGTATGGAGACATCATATACAGAATTTTGTTTGAGAAACATGAGAAACAGCCACTGGAAAGACTAGGAACGAAGCAGGAAGATAACATTCACACAAATCTAAGGGAAATATGTCAAGAGTGCACAGTGGATGGAACTGACCTAAAATCTGATAGCAGGCTTTGTAATAATGTTGAATCCACATGTTCTGCTACCTGAATTTAGGTATATTATGTACCTGGGCATTATTATTTCAAGCCTGATAAACCACACTACTTAGAAATCAATATAGTGACAGGCTTTGGGTTGGATGGCCCAGATTCATTTCATGGCAGACCAAGATATTTCTCCTATCCAGAGTAACCGGACAGGTTCTGGAGCCCACCCAGTGTCCTATGCAACATGTACCAGGGACGAAGCAGCTACGCACTACATATAGTGCTGAGGTCAAAAATAGTGAAGCTATACCTCCAGTCCCCCCTTATGCCTTCTTGGCATTTTGCTAAATTAATTAATCACTGGGACTTACTCATGGAGCTGAGCCCTTCTGGAGGAGCCGCCAATTCTGCAGCTACTCAAGAATTTCCCAGTATTTTATGGAACCCAGAAGTTCATTACCATGTTCACAAGAGCCCTCCACTGGTCCCTATCCTGAGCCTGAACAATCCAATCAGTACCATCCCATCCTATCTCTCTAAGATCTATTTTAATAGTCTGCCCACCTACACCTTGGTCTTCCCAGTGGTTTCTTTCCTTCTGGCTTTCCCACCAATATCCTATATGCATTCCTCGTCTCCCCCATTCATGCTACATGCCATGCCCACCTTATTAAGCAGTTTTCTCCAACCTCCTGTCACTTCATCCAAATGTTCTCAAACACCCTTAGTCTATGTTCCTTCCTTAATGTCAGAGACCAAGTTTCACACCCGTACAGAACCACAGGCAAAATTATAGTTTTGTATATTCTAATTTTTATGTTTTTGGACTGAGACAACTTTACCTTTAATCCATGATACACTGTTAATGGACTTAATGGCTAGTATTGAGATTCTTTGTTCCAAAAAAATCGTACATTTTGTATCGTAATTAAAATGAAGATGGGCCCTAGCTGAAAATCTGATTTACCCAGTATTTTAGGTGTCTTTGGTTAGGGAGCCATTTTTTTAATGAAATCGAAACAACAAAATTTTCAACGCAAGTGGCAGGCACCAAGCAGGTAGGTGTAGTGGTAGAGTTTGTGTTCTGGAGATATCTGGTTTGAATTCTTTGTTGGATTGCCAGCTCCTTGGAGGTTTTTAGGGCTTTTCTCAAAATTTCCAGGCAAGTACATTTGAGTATGTTGACACTCACGTTCCATATCCTTGTCTTTGTACTGTTTATGATCCCATCTCATTTGGCACTGTGTGATCTCATCAGTGTTCATGTGATTAAGTAACTAACCTAAGAAGCGAACACAGGAAGATTTTTAGTACTAATCATTTCTTTTTATATGTATGAGACTGAGTATATCCTCTTATATGTTGACACGTGAGGGATGTGTTAGTTAATTTTGCCAGTAATTGTAAAAGACATTTCTCTGAGTAGGCTTGTTGCAAAAGTGATTTCAAATACTAACTGTTTTGACCTAAAAATGTCATTACTAATTGGTTATATTCTGCTTCGTTTTAACAGAAGAAGAAGAATTATGATATGGCTCTCTGGTTCAGAATACAAAGAAATTTCATTCAACTCAGTATTTATTACGTTGTGGTCTGTGTTATGACACTGCAGTCTTGTAGGTGGTTACCAAAGTTTTGGAGGAACCTCAGGAAATTACTGTTTTTTCACATGTATGTCTGTACTGAGCAGTTAAGCCCAGGCAGTATTATAACTTGCAGTTAAGGTATACCAGATTCAAGGCCAGGGCAAGTTTATCCAGACCTTTTTATTTTTTTAGTTCTTTAGTACAGATTTTGAAATAGTTGCTTGAAATAAACACTTATCACACAGCTGATCGCCTCCATGTTTTAGTGTGGAAGATGCAGAGAGATGATTAGTGTGCCCTATCTTTCAGTGAGACATGGTGAAGGTCCCATAGCTTTTTATTCCATTTTGACATGATCACCCATAAAGACTTGAATGGCATTAGATGCTCTGAAAACTATTGATTTTATAATTATAAGAGACAAGTCTGTCCAGTGTGACTATTTCAGTTTTCTCGCTTGATGATTTTCTACCCTTACATGTTTCGATCCATTTGGATCATCTTCAGAGGCACCAAACACATTTTAGAAACCACTAACTATCACAACAGTTGTGCTGCTGTGACTGATAGATGGAACATTGTATACTTGGACAATACATGTGTATTTGATATGACAACTGTTGTGATAGTGGTTTCTAAAAAAGTGTTTGGTGCTCTGAAGATGATCCAAATGGATCGAAACATGTAAGGATAGTAAATCATCAAGCGAGAAAACTGAAATAGTCACATTGGATGGACTTGTCTTTTATAATTGTAACCGTTAGTGAGACGGACCAAAATGAAACAAATCAAATTTACTGATATTATATTCATCCATTATGTATTTTTCTGTGTACATTCCCTGTTACTCGCCCCCTGACAAAAGCCAGAACTTACTGAGTATGTGCATATTCATTAATGAGTGGTTGGGCACTCTTGCTTTTTCTTCAGGATATCAGATTGAAAATTCAGACCAGTGACCAGCTATCTTGGTGAGATTTCTCGGTGTTTTTGGCAGTCCCCCACCCCTGGCATATGTAAATATAGTGCCATGAAATATGCTGATAACACCTTCCCAGCTTCCAACCATTTATTTTCCAATTCATTAACATAATCATCTTGTCACTAAAGAAACCAGGAATCAGGCATTCGTTTATTCCAGGTATCACCGCCATGTGGTGAATGAGAATAAAATTGATTAAACCAATATATATCATTACACACTTCAGACAGGTATTCCAATCGAGAGCAGGTAATACACAATGAAATTTTACATATTACATGACCTAACCTAGTATGCAGTGAAAAACTTTTTCTTTGAATGCCTCAAGTAGTTACTTCATGAATTAATTACATATTCTGTCAAGTAGTTAGAGTGCATAATATTACCTCTGTCTTCTGTGAACCTGCAAGTTCAGTTCTAATGGAATTGATCAGGTCGGCTCAGGGTTGATGTGTCTGTTTCTGCTCTTGAAGTGCCTTGCTTAAATCTCAGCCATGGAACATCGTAACTGAGGTTTGCATGATTTATATTTGTGCCTGCAATAAATGAACACCACTGAATTATATAAAATTATAAAGAACACACATGGAAATTGTGTGTACTGTAAGAATGTGAACATAGCCTCTTAAGCCAATGTTTCGTTTATTTCAGATCGAGCTGTTTTGATATGGAGCACTAAGAACTGGAATCAGAAAGATCACAAGTCTCTGAGAATCAATATAGAGTATGACCATGCAAGGTTTATTAAATGGAGTCCAGATTCTAAGGCATTCATTATACACAAAAATGCTGAAAAAGTGGTGGAAGTGTATAAGGTGGCTAAAAAGCCTGATGGTTGGATCAGCAGTGTTACCAAAGCCCTTACTTTACTGAAGGTAAGAATAAGTCTTCATGTTCCTGAACTGAGGTCATTGGGCCCCAACTTTTTTTTTATTGTATAAGAGGAGTGTGTAATTATTATGTTCAGTACAGCAAAGGAACTAAGTCCCTCAGAGTAAAATGTCTAGCAGTAATATTTTTTATTTTTTCAGTGAAATTGTTAAACTGATGTAACTTTTGGTTTATATGGAATAAATGGAAGAATTTCAGTGCTGTTTCACATACATTTTTAATTCATTTTTAATAGAACATTATATATATCCACAGCGAAACCAAATTTTCCTTAGACTGGCTGGCTAGAAATTAAAATTGGCAAGGCACAATCTGGAACTAATCTATCATGCTGACCACTAAACAACTGATCTGCAGTCACACTTGTATATTTTTTATCACTGTGCATTACTGAATAATTATTTTTCAGCATCATGAGGATGATGTGGTTGGACTTGGCATTGCTTGCAATGGCAAATACATCATGTCATGCTCTGAGAAGAATGATTTGATTTTGTGGGACTTGAAAGGGGAGCAGTTGGCGAAGGTGGACACCTACCTCATGACCACAATGTGTGCCCGGATCTCGCCATGTGCTCGTTTTGTAGTTGCTTCAGGTATAGTACATTCCTGGCCTGGCCTTGCCACCAAATGGCAAGAAGTGTTACTAATGGAAGGGTGCATAAGAAGGAAATTGTAATGTTCTCTTAATCCTTGGGATCGTTTCCCAGCGTTCTGAAATGGTTGCATTTGCACAGGAGGCTAGTCCATGGCAAAACCACTGAATCTGGAGGATTGGGATGATAACTGGAGATCAAGAACACACACAAACACTCAAATAAACCATTCTTGCATTTGTTTACCATTTATAATATCAATGAGCTTCATGGCACACAGTGAGTGGCTCAAGAGCCATTGTGTGAGCCTTACACATTAACCCTTTCCAGGTAACAGTTCCAAAGTGATGCAGCATGCTTTTTGAAGTAAGGCTAAACTAAGCGGCCTCCGTAGTCTGGAGGTAACATTCCCACCTCATGACTCGTAGTACGCGGGTTCAAATACCCGGCGGAGGTAGTCGAATTTTTAAGGGCGGAAAAATTCAGGGAACAAGTCCTCTGGGAGGGACCTTAAGCCGTGGGTCCTGTGTCGTAGCTTTACAGCACGTAAAAGAACCTCATATCTCCAAAGGAGGTCACTGAGCCAAATTACAGACGTTTCCCACCCAACAGCAGTCTCTAATACCTCTGGTAGATGGGGGAAGCATTATAGATACCTCTCAGCTAGTAGAGCCAGTCTCTCTGGCTGGGCGGGACTGATGGTAAGCACCAGTACCGGTAGGATATAGAGACTGGTAGAAATCATAGAGGGAAGCACAATGGACCAATACAGGTCTAAGTGCATGGGGAAACCCACCCTCTCCAATAACGAACTAACTAACTAAGGCTAAACTAGCTCTCTGCTTCAGAGCCTGCTTATTCAGTATCACTAATATAAAAATCTGCCATGAAACATGGTTCTGATCCACAACCCATTCTCACATTTTCCCTTAGATCCATCCTAATGTTTTATCTTTTTGGAATTCCAGTTGTCTACTTCCCATCAAATTTCTGTATTAATGTCCTGCCTCTCCAATACAAGCTATATGTCCAGCCCATTATAACCTTCCAGATATTGATACCATACCAGTATTGGGTGACATGTTTAAGTCATGAAGATCCTCATTCTTTAATATTCCGAATAATACTATCTGTCTTAGGTCTATTTTTTAATTGCTAGTGGGGTGGGACAAAGTCATTTGTACTGCGGCCACTTCTGGCCTATTGTACCAGCCCCAGATGATAGGTGAGGGTGATGCTGGAGCAATTGGTTGAATGAAGATTGGCAGGGGAAACCAGTAAAGTTTTAAACTTTATTATTTTATATTACAGTGGCAACATAAATTAATTAAGAACCATTAAGAGGACTGTTATGATTATAATAAAAATGTATATTCTCTTTATTTTTTGAGGCCCTAAACTGTATCTTGTTTAGCTTTTGCATAAATTGAGCATTGCATCTAGAATGTAAGAATGTATTATATGAATTGTTATATAATTTGTAACATTGACTTGTCTAACTTAACAGGTTTTGATCCAGATGTAAAAGTGTGGGAGGTGAAATTTTCAAAATTAGGTGAATTTCAACAACTTTCCCGTGCATTTGAACTGACTGGCCACTCCTCAGGTGTTTATGATGTTGGCTTCAGTGCTGATTCATCTCATATGGTAACTGTGTCTAAAGATGGGACATGGAGGGCCTTCAATACCAAAAGTAAGTAAAGAACAATTCCACCCTGAAGCCTAAGTACACAAAAATTGATTTTCTTTTCTTGAAATTTGAAAAGAATCGATGACATTAGTTTTAAATTTGCAGATGTCACATGTTATGCTGCACTAGGTGCATGAATTTACTTTGTTCTCATACAGGTATTCCTCGGGGCACGCGGTAGCATAGTTGGTCGAGGCACTATGTTACAAGCCTGAAGGTTGCGGGTTCAAGTCCCGATGAGGTCATTGGATTTTTTTTTTTCCAGTTGACCTAATCCTTCCAGCTGCACTGTGGCCCTGGGTTCGACTCAGCCTTTAACAAAAACGAGTACCAGGAATATTCTTGAGGGTAAAGGGCAGCTGGCGCGTAAGGCTGACAACCTTGCCGACATCTTTGAGCCGATTATCTAGAAAATGTGGGAACCTCAACATCTCAGAACCCTATGGGCCTCCAAGGCCTGATACAGGGATACCTTTACTTACTTACAGGTATTCCTCAATTTATGTGTCAAATGTTGCTGGTTCCACCATCTCATGTGCAACATATCTTCCTATAAAACTTACTAAAACTTCAATGTGTAAAACTTTTAAAGTGAATTACTTCTAGTAAGTTTTATAGAATGACATGTTGCACGTAAGCTGGTAGAACCAGCAGCATTTGATATTAAGTGATTTGCTGCAAGGTGCTACAATATGAAATTTGTGGCGTGTTATATGCTGTCCATTGCTGAGCCTCGAAACAATGGAAATTGTTGAGATCGTTGCATAGGAATATCCGTAGCAACAAGTGTGCATTGCATAACAATGCTTGGTAAACACCCCTCCCCACTAGGCTGTGACGTCATGCAACAGGGCAGTCCGTGCAGGGACTGTTGCTAGGCAATCAGTAAACGCGTTTTCTGTGTGGTCAGGGCGGAAGCTACATAACGAGAGTACTTGGTTTGTAAATTCCAATAAAATCTTAAGAAACCAGTTACAACTATTTTAATGTATCGGAACAGCCGCTGTAGTTGCAAAAAAAAAAACTTTAGATTTTATACCCAACTGTATATTATTAATATTATATGTATATATTTTAACGTCCAGAACATATATTGTAATAGTAACTTCCAACTGTATTGATGTAATGGTGTCCCTTTGATGATGGTCTCTGAAGACCGAAATATGTAAGGGCATAAGTAATTGAAATAAGAAAAATCTTCCCCACTCACACTATACGGAACAGTTTAACTTTTCATGAAGCAAGTGCTATTAATTGAATTTATTCCAAATTAGTTAAGTACATTAAAATTAAATCAGATTTTTCAAAACAGCATATAATAAAGAGTGTTTGTACAGGTTAAAGTGTAAAATTATCAGTAACTCAGACAAATTTTTCATTCACATAATGAAGAACTCAGTTCATAACGAGAGTTTTATGTTTGGGGTTACAGTTTGAATAATTGTGCTGTGAGCTCTAGTCATGAGAGGATACAGGGTGTCCCAGGAGGAATGTGCCAGACTTCCGGAGGGTGTTCCTTATGTTAAAGTATGCCTGTATAACCCAAAACACCTATGTCCAAAGTTGAATGGTTACGGAGATAATGGCCAGAGAGGTGTGAAACTTTGACAGGTGTTACACACTTGTTAATTACCAAATACATATTAAAACTGGCAGGAATATGTGTTTTCTGTAATGTTACTAATGTACGTAACATCAAACTAACTTGTGAGTGACATGAAGCCATTAAAGTGAACTACAAAAAAACTCGCACGCCATGTCATAGATGTTGTTAGGGTTCCAAGCACTATACATGACACATGAATGGCAAGCACTGACATAACATGGCTGACTGCGCATTCTGGTATGCGAGTGTATGCGGCTAGTGTGAGCTGTCATCACCACACTCAAGGACAGACATCAATAAGACTTGTCAGCTGACAGGTACAGTGCATGGACCCGGCAGAAGACACACTTTTCTCCGTAACTTATTTCTGTAACCGTTCAACTTTGGACATAGGTGTTTTGGGTTATAAAGGCATACTTTAACATAAGGAATACCCTCCCGAAGTCTGGCACATTCCTCCTGGGACACCCTGTATATAAACAGACTTTTTATCAGAAACTTTTTTTTCAATTCAAAGATTAAAAAACACTTTTTGCCTCGAAGTAAATTGACAGCCTTGACTGCCCAGTATGTCCTGAAAGTATCATTTGAGTCTTGAATGAATATTCCACATTAAATTTGTAATAACATCTATAAATATAATATTCTGTTCTGAATTTGGAGTGTAACGTGAGCTATAATCCCAGTTGTTGAATCAAATTGTTTCATTAATGGCTACCTACAGGGTCATACTAAGGCAGGATTGGAGTTAGGTTTAAACCCCATGAAATTTCTGTGACAGCCTGGAATATTGTACCTCCTCTGACAATATGTGGATACAAAATAAAGATCAGACGAAGAAGGTAATTCATCATGTTTGTAGACAATGAGAGTTGATTCATTTCTGCAGATTTTAAAATCATATTCAAATAAGGTTTGTATATATTTTTTTAATGTCTTGCAGTTGAGTATGATAAAGGAGAAGACCCTCATCTGTTGTCGACAGGGAAGTACAACCATGTTGGCAGCCCCTCACGCTTGGCCATGTCACCAAATGGGGAAGTTGTGGTTGTTGCCAGCAGAAGTTCTCTTGCCTTCTATTCTGTTAAGACTGGAAAATGTGACAATGTTATTGATAACATCTATTCTGGTGAGACATGTGACATTACAATGACTCATTGATTTTTTCAATCACATAATGATACTTTTTAACTGTATCATACAATAAGATGATGTGAATGATGAATGGTAAAGGATTTGGAAGGCCTTGGTCATGGCATATGTTAAAGTACCATGCCAGCACTTGCCTCTAGGGACTAAGGAAGGCCATAGAAACTCTTGGTCTAGATAGATAGTCCTTAAGCCAAAACTTGAACCTCTTGGATACAAGAAGCGGTACAGGTGACAAGAACAATTTCATGCTTCATCTAAGTCTGTTGAGAATGAAATAAATAAATTATATATCCATTTGGTGCTGAAAATGAGGTGTTGAATGACCATGGGTATGCTGACATTGTCACTGGGGGATGTGGGTTGCCTTTCTGGAGCTATGTGAACTGTGTTTCTACGTTACAGGGTCCATCACATGTCTTTTGTTTGACTCTCTGGGAAAATATGTATTGACTGGTGGTGAGAAGCACGTCCATGTGTTCCATAATGTGACAGGCTATCGTACCACTATTGCCTCCATCCAAGCCAAAATTCGCCAGCCAGTCAGCTCTGCACAGAAGGAACGGATGGAACAGCAGATCCAAGAGGCTGAATCATTCCTTAAGAGTATTGGGGAGACAAGTTGAAATAGACACAAGTGCTTGCCACTGTTAATATACTGCCAATATGGTGGATGAGTGATGAATGATTTGTTCTATTTTTATTAAATAAAGGCCTGTTAAGTAAAAGATTTATTTTATTCAAGTGTTTTTTGTATTGCAAATTTCAGTACATGCTTTTACTCTTTACACAGTAGTATTTGATGTCAATAAATAATAACAAAATCAATATAAGCAGATTTACTGTGTCTAAGTTATAAAATTTGTCAATAATGTATCATTGTTATTATTTGACTTGAGAACACAGCTTTATATCTTAAAAAGAGTTTAATAATGAGGCTATTAATGTTTACTCTCTTTGTCACTAAGTCTGCCTTGCTATCTGAGTTACTACCACCTTTTGAAGAATGACTCTGCTCACCGCAGTTCTGATTAATATCACATTAAAGAATGTTTGGCTTTGAGATCTGTTTCAACCTCATAATTGCTGATATATTTGTATAAAACAAAAACATGAACTCTACTGCATCAGGAGTTTAATTATAGTACAAGTTTGCTTCTTAGAATATGTATGGTGTGGTGTGTTGGACTGCATTTAAATATAGCAAATGCCAATTAGATGCATGTGTCTTAAAAAATACTGCATAGACATTAACAGAATGCACATTTGATATCGTGTATATTAGCAGGATGAGTAGCTTCTTGGGAAATTTGGTGACATTCTGTTTGGGCGTTTGAAAGAGTATTAGCTTGAGTCTTCTTATTCTTACAATAATACGTAACTTTCTTTTGGTATAATGACCAACAAACATCAGGAACACCTCACCGCCTAAATACTTTTTCATGTAGACTCATTATTAGGCAATGACCACAAAACAGGTGACAGTTAATAAGCAAAAATCCATAAACAGTAACAGAGAACGGTGTTTTCCATGCAGTTGGTATCGAGATGTTATAAGCAGGACAGTTAGTTGACTTCAGTTGGTTGGTGAGTGAGTTAGAGAACTTCAGAGGTTCAATCATTGTGAGCTGTTGCTGTGAGAAGCTGGTAGTGCCCAGTGCTCTTACAGTGCTGGCACACAAGCCACTAGGAGTCTCTTCTTCCATTTGGGTGGGGGCCAATTCCTCCACAATCACCAGTCATTCATATTCCACATCCCAATGAAAAACTGCTGCTCATTTCGCTAGCTGCAGTGTGAGAGTGCCTGACAGTTTTGTTGAATGCCCTCTTGCTTCCTAGGTGTAGCTGCTGTTTTAGGCCTCTTATGCTGTTGTTGCATTCCAAACCCTTCTGTCATCTCTTCTTGACCATCGGTCCTTTATGACTGCAGCCCTTACACTGTGCAGGAATGGCACAGTGGGTCAACTGTCTGTGTGTGGTGGGCAATTTCTGCCAGGACTCACCATCACCCTGGGTCTGTTTCTTCGACTACTGGCGGCACCCTATGGCTAGATGCTGGCCCCTATCTCACTCCTCCAGTACTCCAATAGTTTCCACTGGGGCTTCTTTATTAGGGACTTCCTGATTGTATGCTACCACCTCTTTTTCTTCTGGATTTGACTCCAAGTCCATGGTATTCACTTATTCCTCTTTGATTTCCATGGCAACATCCATTTCTTCCAGGCCTGTCTTCAGTATGGCCATCATCTGTTGATTGCGCTCTGTCTTTCCTTGAGTAACCTTATTTCTTGATTTAAGTCCAGCTTGGCTTTCATTTCTCCTTTCTTCTCCTTTAGATCAGCATCCAACTTTTCTTTGTTTGCGTCCATCCAGGAAGCTAGAGAATCAATCTTTGGTTGGTTCTTATTTCAGCCAGCAGGCGTTCCATCATTTGTTCCATCTCCATAGTATGGCGATATATCAATCCAGTGTCTTCAGTCCATTTATTCACCCAATCCTTTCTAATTCAATTATCCCACATCTGACACCAGTTGTCACATGATGTAGTGAATGTAAATAGGGTATGGGTTTGTAATCCGATTTCTTGGACTCTTCAAACAACTCGTGACTACACTTTGCAAATCACAGTCACAGTGTCCACCACGCTGCTTGGTAACATCTTCCAACAGTAGACGTTCCTTCATTCTCGGACTGGCAGCCAGCTCACACCAACCTCCTACTCTTCCAGCTACCGTCTTAGCTCTCTCTTGTAATCAAGTCAAAGTCACATTGTGACCGACAGTCAAACAGTCAGGCTTGGTGTCAAGCCCAGTCTGAGGCCTATGATCAGATATTTATTACTGTTTGACAGTTTCTCTCTGAGGAGAGAACAGGTCTGTCTTTTGTCTCTCTCTTATAAGTCAAAGTCACATTGTGACTTACGGTCAGTCAGTCAGTCTTCATGTTGAGCCCAATCTGAGGCTCATGACCAGATATTTATTACTGTTTGACGGTTTAGTTCTTGTTATTGTGGGGCGCTCTCTCTGACAAGAGGACAGGTTGTGAGTCATCATAGTAGTAAGTCATTTGTCATAATGTAAAGGATATTTACATTTTACATGTTAAACATGATAATAAATGTATTAAATATATACAGGGCCTCTGTCAGTCCAGGCTCAGTACAGCAGATTATGCCCTATTTCTAGTAGCTTCCACTACAACAGCAGTCTAGTCACTTGAACCGTTGTATGATTGACCGCCGCCAAGTTTAAGCCTCTTATACTTTCTGTGTCGGGCTTCGCCTTGTCCAATATTGCGAACATTTTCGTGATCATGATTTTGTATGACTTCTGCTTGTTTCCTGCATAATTTTGTTATATAATCATATATGTATGGAATTTGAAAGCCATGTGTAAATTGCGAACCTGTGTGTGCCTTGGAAAATTGCCAATGGTGTGGAGAACCTTGTTTTGTAGGCGCTGCAATTTCATTAGATGGGTATCCACCGGGAATTCCCAGGCGGGACCAGCATAAGTCAATACAAATTTAATGAGAGCCTTTTTTTAAATTTTAAATTTGCTTAGTGGGGGGTGGAGTCCAATTGGGTCCACTCAGCACAGTGGCCACAGATTGGCCTATGGTAGCTGCCCGGTTGATTATGATAATGGAGAATTTGGTGGAATAAAGATTGGCAGGGGAAACTGAATTACTCGGAGGAAACCTGCCCCAGCGCCACTTTATCCACCACAAATCTCACTTGACCAGACCCAGGATTGAACCCGGGCCACCACGGTGGGAAGCCAGTGACTAACCGCTTGAGCTAAGTGACCTCCGTAGTCTAGGGGTAACGTTCCCACCTCATGACTCAAAGGTACGCGGGTTCAAACCCGGCGAGGTCGTGGAATTTTTAAGGGCCATGGGAGACCTCTGAGCAAAATTAGGTAAAAGGTTTCCTGCCCAAGTAGTTTCCAATGCCTCCGGTAGATGGGGAAGTATCGGGTACCACTGCCAATAGAGGGTTCGAACTTGCTGGCTGAACAGGGCTGATAGTGAGCACCAGTACTGGAAGGGTATGGCGACTGGTGGAATATCAAAGGGGGACGTACAATAGATCAACAACTGGTCGCAGTGCATGGGGAAACCCACCCCCTCCAATAATGAATGAATAATGAACCGCTTGAGCTGTGGCGCAGCCCTAATGAGAGCTTTGTGGAGGGTCAGCTCAATGTTAGTGCATAATTGCTCACTTTTGCAGAGGGAATACAATCTTATAAATGGCCTTGGCTTTGGCAATCTCCACATAACCCTCCTATCAAAGATTACTCTGCGATATTTTACACAGTTTACAAATGGAATATATCTTCCATTCAATGTAAGGTGAGACATAGGCTGACGATGATTGCAAGAGAAGTAGATCCCCTAAGTCTTATAGTCATTAATTTTGATATTGCAGTGCTCACACCAGGTTTCCATTGAGCTGAGACTGCGCTGGGATTTTCTAACAACAAAACCCTCCATGCGATCTGTCACATACAGACAGGTGTTGTCTGCAAAGAGGGCTAGCTGAACGCCATGTGTTTTGGGGGCATCATTTATGTACATATTGAAAAGAGTATGGGACAGGGCCGTACCTTGTGGCACCCCTACTTGCACAGAAAACATTGCTTCCAACAGGTGCTTCAGTGTAACGTTTTACACAGCCGTTACCTAGCAAAGGCTGTTTTTATGGCTCCACATTTCTTGCTTTGAGCCACATTGTATTGACAGTTTATAGCCTAATGGCAGACTTGCAGCAATGACAGCTACAAAGTTTGTGTGTGTGTTTGGGGGGGGGTACATATACACATAACTGGGGCCAACATTCACTTGTTTATCTTTTATTAACTATTTGATGTAACTTGTTTTCATGCAAGATTTCAGTGTCAGATCATTGTTGGGTAGACCACCCCAGCACTGCCTCAAATAAAATTAAACAACTTTTGTTAATTACAAGAATATGAAGCTGCTTACAGAGTGGTGTGGGTGTAGGTGCTTGAAATCAGCACTGTGTAGGCAGTGTATATCTGCATATTGAATTTTCCAGTTTTCAAACCACCTAACCCATATTCATGAACCTTATTATGAACACAATTTCATTGCAGGCCAACCCAATGCTGTGCACTCTGACTCCTTATAAGCAGCAGTAACATGATGGAGGAATGAAGTCATCGGATGAGAGCCATAACAGTACCACTTAGGTGGGTGCAAGAGATCGCTGTGCATTTGGGCACCACCTTGTCAAATTAAATTGGGTTAGGTTAGGTTGGGGCATTGGACATCTTTGCATTCTGGCAGGCCCATGACAATGAATTATGTTACAGTAGGTTTAGGTGGGTTGGGTCATGTTGGTTCAGTTTGGCGCAGATTCAGATTCAGTTAGGTTACAGTAGTTCCGGCTGGCACATCAGGCAACTGTGCATTTGGACAAAGCTCGGACAGCTTAGGTTTACATTTTTACATTAGGGCAGAGCTTATTGCAGTTCCACTTGTGTGTTCAGGTAGAGTCTGGTCAGAGTGGGTTAACACACCATCACAAAACTATTTAAAAACATCCTTCAGAACTTGCTTACTTATGGAGCTGAGCCCTTCTTGAGGAGAAGCCAAATCTGCAGCTACTCAAGAATATCACAGCACTTTATGGAACCCAAAGGTTCATTATCGTGTTGACAAGAGCCCTCCACTGGTCCCTATCCTGAGCCACATCAATCCAATCCATACCATCCCATCCTATCTCTAAGATCCATTTTAATATTGTCCACCCACCTACACCTTGGTCTCCCCAGTGGTCTCCTTCCTTCTGGCTTTCCCACCAATTTCCTATATGCATTCATCTCCCCCATTCGTGCTACATGTACATCAGCATAGACCAACAGCTGATGTGTCCTATTTCATTTCAGTCCCACCTGGTTTCCCTGGACCTTCCTAATGGCATAATCTAAAGCAAAGTTGAAAAGCATTGCCGATAAAGTATCTCTTTGTTTTAGACCATTAAGGATAGGAAATTTATCAGACAGCTGTTTACCTATACAGACTTTACCATAAGTTTCATTTAAACAAATTTTAATCAGCTTAACTAGTTTCATGGATATTCCAAACTCTATCAGAATATTGTACAATACTTCCATCCTAACTGAATCATAGACTTTCTTGAAGTCTACAAATAGCTGATGTACTGTCTCATTGTACTCCCAATTTTTCTCCAATATCCGATTAATGCAAAAGATCTGATCTGTAGTTGACCTCTCTTACTGTCATTTATTTCTCTATACAGGTCTCTAATATTCTTGTTCTTGCTGTTCATTGCCAGCTCATAAATTTTGTCTTTCAGATATTCCCTCTTTTTATTCATGAAATGCCTGCTGGTTTCACATCTCATATTTTTCAGATTATCCGTATTTATTTTGCTTGGATCCTGTGACCATTGCAGTTGGGCTTGTTTTCTTTGGTCTAGTAATTCTGAGCATCCTTCCTCAAATCATGGCTTATGCTTCTTCAGTTCATGATTACCTAGACTCTCCTTGGCAAAAATTTTTATATTCTCTCTAATACTTTCCCAAGCTTTATTAACATCCACCTCAGTGTCCAAGTTTTCCAAAGCCGCAAACTTATTTGAGATTTCAACACAATACTGCTCTTTACCCTCTACCTCTTAATTTCTTGAGATTGAACCTCTCCATATGAACTCCATGTGTTGTTTGTTTGCTTACTGGCAGTCTTTCCCTAACCTTTGCCACCACCAGGTAGTTGTCAGTATCACAGTCTGCTGCCCTGAATGATTGGACGTCAAGTATACTTGAATGCCGTCTCCTGTCTATCAAAATATGGTTGATTTGATTGTGTATCTTCCCATCAGGAGATGTCCTAGTAAATTTATGGATGTTACAATGTGGGAACATTGTACTTTTGACAGTAAGATTTGTTGATGTGGCAAAGTTTACTACTCTAACTCCATTATCATTACTAATTTCATGCAAACTCTCATTCCCAATTGTTGGTTTGAAAATTTCTTCCCTCCCTAGTTTTGCATTGAAGTCTCCTAACAAAATTTTCATAAGGTACTTTGGGAATTTATCAAATACATGTTCTAGTTCTTCACAGAACCTGTCCTTTATGTCATCAATTTTGTCTTCTGTTGGAGCGTGAACATTCATAACAATGATATTACACCAGCAACCTTTTGTATTATATATGCTATCATATCACTAATGAACTCTACTCTCTTAACTGCTGATACGATTCTCTCATGCACGAAAAAACCTGTACCTAATCCATGATTTTCATTCCTCTTTCCATAGAAAATGTATATTCGCCTGCTGGTGCGATGCCACCTCCATCCCATCTGACCTCCCGTACTCCCGCTAAATCTAACTTATATTTTAAGATTTCTTCAGCCACTGCCCTGAGTGAACCTGCCCTATACATACTCCTAACTTTCCATGTACCGATTCTCATGTCCATTTTCTTTAGCTTAGGTCGTTTATCCAGAAGATCTGTCCAGGTCTGAGACTTTGTGTTAACAAAGTAATTTTTGACAGTGAGGAGTTGTTAGCCCCACGCCCAACCCCCAAGCTGGAGGACCACCCATTGTCGGCTGTCCGTGACTGCTTATTCAGTATATTCGCAGCTTCCCTCCATAACCGGAGGCCGTCTCCTCCATCTGCAACCTGAGGACGCACCATGCCATGGTGACAAGGGACCCACCTAACATGGGTACAAACAAAATAAACTTGCTTCGTTCAACACCCGTTATTGATAAACACAAAATGACGGATCTGTAATTCACGTGCCTAGACCATAAAAAAAAAAATGCCTATTCAGGATGGCCTTAACGTTCATTGTCTAGCGCATGCTCATATGCGTAATGTTAAATGCAATCTAGACCAGTGGTTCTCAACCTTTATGAGACCACGGCCCAGTAAGTTCTTTTTTTATAAGACAAGGGCCCAGTCCCAACAGATTTACTTGTAAAGACCTTTCCAGTTTTGTTAAAGTTCATTCATTAAGCTAACATAATATTAGTAATTAATTATAGCATAATCATAAAGCATATTAGTACACTTATATATACGGTGTGGCATGTTGACAAACGTAAAATTACATTTAAATTAGTTATCAATCACTGGGCTAATGAAATCTTGTAGCATTTTGTAGTTTCCTCAGACCAACATCATTAAATTAATTTGTGCTAATTTTCATTGGCATATCATGCTGATCACCAAAAACGTACGTTATTCGGTGTAAAATTGATTATTGTATTATTAAATTGATTTTAATGATGTTGGTTTGAAAAAAAATGGCAGTGAGAGACTGGCCTAATACTTCATTACAAGCAGCAATCAAAGAAGGCTTAATGAATTCTTCCCCAATGGAATATGGTTTTTTACATTTAGCTTTTACATCAGGTTATGTTAAATTGGGTTGGAGGTATTCAAATTGCACACTCTTCAATAGACTTGCTCAGTTTTGTATACATGGCTGAAATTTTCTTGGAGGTGACCAGAAGTTTGATTTAGTGAATTCGATCGACTTAGTACTGTATCCTGGAATTTGTTTAACTTGACTAATTAGTTACATGATGCTCAAGGCTGTGTCATAGCTCAGGTGGTTAGTCGCCGGCTTCCTACCGCGGCATCCTGGGTTCATCCGTATAAAATTACTGTTCCTGAAATTGAGAGGGAGTGAAATAGAGTACATTCAGAATCCTTGAACACTTGGGAGTTATTTTAACACAGAGATGGGTTGTGTGTATACATGGACGTCATTTCAACTACCTCTTACAGGAATGTAAAAATACATGTAGCTTGTTTTATTTTTACGCACAACTTGTTAAACTTACGAAGTATTTAAGATGTGACCATAGAAGTTGAAACTAGAACAACCATTTCTTTGAAGGCCTCAGGGTACATACTCATATGAAATTTCTTTACTTATTTTAATGTCCAGGACCCAACCTGTGAAATGTGGGATGTAATGATGATTCATATGTACGTCACTACTCTCCAACTGGTGCACATAACTTATTATCAGAGCAAGCATTCATCTAGCTTTCTCAGGGAATTCGAGTTTATCCATGGCTGTATTAAGATCAACTAGTTATCCATCCATCCATGGCTCTACAGTCCTTTTGCTGGACTTTGGCCACTTTTCAGTTTCTTGATCTTTTAAGCTGAACTAAGTTGGACAAATTGAGAACTCCATACTGGACATACTCGCTGTTTTACCCATAGTTATGTTTTCCTTAGGGCTGATCTCCATAACAAAAACATGGTTGACACTCGAATTCAAGAGCTGGGGTCCTAATAGTACCACTTAGTTACATTGGCGTATCATTTCACCGCACACATTTCTTTGCATACAAGTGTACATTCTAGCAGAAATTAGCTGTTAGGATGGGTTAGTTTAGGTTGGGACATGAAGCATCCTTACATCCATATGCTCATGAAATTTGTAAATTTAGAAAAACTTGCAAATTTCTTACATTCAAAACAAATTTTCTGAATTTCTAAATTGTAACATTTTCAGGTAAATTCAGATGTTTTAAATTGTATTTTTAAATTTTAAGAAATTTCTAAAAGTGCATTTTCCAAACATTTTGAAATTCCTAGTATTCTTGGCAGTTATATACTCGTAGCAATTCAAGTCTTTGAAAATTATGAAAATTTCAATAATAACCATATTACCAAACTCAAGAACTTTGAACATCTTTAATTTTTTAGAAATGCCTATTTTACAATTTACGATCTTTTCAGATGTTTCAAATTCATCTGCTTCATTAATTTTTTTTTAAATAAGTCCACTCACATTTTTTCACTGCGCATTCAACTTTCGCATCACACCCCTGGTTGATCTTGGGATCTTCTGACTAGGTTTTTCCCGAAGTTCTGATTAATACAGGCTGCTTTACCTCAGTCTGGGTTGGACGTATTCACAATTGCAGTATTGAACATGCTTACTGACTATTTCACACGTAGCTCTTATGTGCTGAGAGATGATGAAGAGCTGGGTATAGTAGATTCGATGCTTTTCTTGAATTCATTACAGTTGACTAAATTAGTTACAGGATATTTAAGAACATTTTTATGTGCCGGGATAAATTTTGTACTTACACGTGTCTCTATAATGCCATGTAGGAAAACATCAAATCTGCTGAGGACCTCAACAAACATAAAATTATCTCGCTCATTGCCTTTGCACTGAATAAAACATACAATGTACTCATTACATGTATATATTTGACAGAACTGTACATAATACGGTTACAGCATAACATTAATGTAAACAGGTCATTCAGCATACACGCTTTCTTTGTACACACTTTGTTGTAACACTGAAGAAATTAATCATGTTTCCATTATAAAGACAAAGAGCCCATATTGGGGGTACATATGTGCCATCATCCATTGCCAATCTTATAATACACATGGCATAAACTACTACCGATTAACATCTTCCTGTTCATTTGTTGTTTTATTTTTGCATACCTTTCTCAGACTACATCTTTTGTTTAAATTGGGTGTCAGAAACATGCCTTAGACCATACTACTGGGCAGGTAATGTCTGTATATATATCCTCCTATTCCAGCTCTTGAGCAATAACAAAACTGTGGACATGCAAAATCATTAGGTTGGGATATAATGTTAATACTTTTGCTAGGTTTTTTTTTCCCCCTGGCACTACAGCCCCAATTTGGGCCTAGGCCTAGCTCCATGAACTTCTCCGTTCACTTCGGTTTTTCTAGATCTTACACATACGGTAGGACTCCTTGGGTGAGTGATCAGCTCGTCACAAGGCCTCTACCTGTAAACAAACACAGAAAAACGCACACAAACATCCATGCCCTCAGTGGGATTCGAACCCACGATCCCGGCTTCCGAGCGAGCGAAGACAGTGCATGCCTTAGACCGCTCGGCTACTGTGACCAGTTACTTTTGCTAGGTTGGTGCAGCAGATTACTGCGCATGCTCTTACCGATCCAGGCACAAATCACTCATCCGACTGTGTACATGGCTAGATCTAGGTCAGACTGGACTAGGTTTGATTGGTGCACATGCCCACTCGCATCAATCTTGGAATTAAATTAGTTAAAAAAATTTAGAAGATTCACATATTTTTTGTATCTTCTAAATTTCAAAACTTTTTTCAGATTTCTGAAGAACCTAAATGCTTTTTATTAGATACTGAATGTTAGAGCTTTTTAAATTCTGTAAAAGCAAATTGTCTGGAGTCTGAACATCAAAGTTTTCAAAATTTTGTAAACACAAGTTGTTCATACCTTTGATATTCTGGATATTTTCAAAAATTATAATTGTAATATCCGAGATTATATATTTGTATATTTCATGAAAATATAGATCCAGATTTACAGAATCTGTAAAATATCCAGTTTTTAAGAAATTATTCACTTTAAAATTTCAGTATTTTTTACATGTTTTAAATTTGTCTCATCTATTAAAATTTCAAAATAAATCCACAGCCACTGGACACAGTTCACACATGTCACTTTTATCTGTCCAACTATCGGCCAACCATTCTCTGGGAAGTATGCTTTACATTATGCTCAATTACATAATGACAGCTTAAGAATATTCAGAACTGCACACTGTTGGTCAGGTGAACACACTCTTTCACACACTCTCAGATTTTTTTCTTCCCCCCCCCCTGGCACTACAGCCCCAGTGGGCCTAGGCCTACCTCCATGAACTTCTCCGTTCACTTCGGTTTTTCTCGATCTTACACATTCGGTAGGACTCCTTGGGCGAGTGATCAGCTCGTCGCAAGGCCTCTACCTGTAGACAAACACAGAAAAACGCACACAAACTTCCATGCCCTGAGTGGGATTTGAACCCACGATCCCGGCTTCCGAGCAAGCGAAGACAGTGCATGCCTTAGACCGCTCGGCTACCGTGACCGGCTACACTCTCAGATTTACTTAGTGCTGAATAAGAGTTGCATATATTGAATGATATCACAAATAGTGCCATTTTCTTGAATTTGTTTCATTACATGATGTTCACCAACATTACAACTTGTGACTATACACTCCATGCTTACACATGTAAACTTAAGGTCAAAAATGTATAATGTACTAATGTTCTGCACTTAGAGGCAAGCAGAAATGTTCAGGAAATCTTCGACCCAAAGAAATTGTGGACCGCGGAAAGAAGTGACCGCCACCAGAATGAAGATTACAGAGGAGAATAGATGTTGGAAGTACCCTGAATGCAACACTGGCATAAAGGACAGAGGTCTGAAACAGTGACTACGAGTCAGCAAACAATTGAAGGACCCAACCAAGAACGCCATTGGAGGGTGTAGATCAGGACAGCGATCGCACCTAGGAGGGAGAAGTACTCGTAAGAAGACCTTCTACGAGATCGTCGGCAGGAAGATCGCAAAGCAAATAGCCGGATCTTCTGTCGGATTATGACAAAATAGGGAATGGACTTTATGGAGGGATAGGCCCCCTCCAAAACGGAAAAAAGGAGACTTCAAGCAGAGGACCCGGTAATGTAGAAGCACCGGCCTCCCGAGCAAGAGTGAATGTGTGATGGATGAAAGTGAGGAGTGAATGTGACACAACTGGATCTTCTGGCAAGTTAACAGGAAACCGCTCGAGATGAGCTGGTCTTAAGAGGGGAGCGGATGTAACGGACGGAGAATAGTCACTGCAACAGGAGTAGCCAGACAAAAAAAAAAGAGAAGACGACGTTGCAAGAACAGCCTGCAAATAAAAGGAACGGGGATGTACCGTTAGGCTATTCGGGACGAACAGCCTTAAGGAGGGAGCAGTGTGATGTATTTGCGCTATGCAGGACGCCCCCTCCCTGCCAGCGGTGGCATAACAGCGCTGCATTGGTGTCAAGCGGGAGTCGGGTTGTATAGTCTTGGCAACACCTGTTAACAGGCAACATGGCACCAGGGAAGCGAGGCACTTTCCATTCTCTGGCTGAGGGTTTATAAGAGAACTGCACTGCCTAAGAAGACAGTTAAAATGTAGCAGCCGCCAAAGACAGTTGAAATATAGCGGCAGTCGCGGAAACAAGACCCGAACGCTTGTTTAGAAGATTTGATGTGATAATTTGTGATACTGCTGAGGGCAGTAATTGTGAGATTTTAAATTGTGTGATTGTAAGAGCGAATGTACTATAAATTCGCTGTATCAAATACAGCGTGAAGTTACTTGTCACGTGACATACACCCAACACATGACAATTTGGTTGCAATGTTGCAACAGCTTCATTAGCAAAATATGAACAACAATAGATTACTTTCAAGAAAATTCCAATAACAGTCTCTAATAAATGCTTAACCAAAAATAATTGACTACCTATTCTTAGAACCTTACAAGCTACTGCCTTGACTATCAGGGACCTCCTAGTAACTTTTTCTATCTGAACAATTACAACTACTGCATAGCGTTCTGCTGGCAATGCAGCAGACAATGTGGGTACTGCACAATGGGTCTCCTGCCCATCTTCTCACAATGTCATGCAGTCTTTAGGCAGAAACTTTCTGGCTTATGGATAGGATGAAACAGACCAGATGTATGTGGCCTCCACAATCATCCAGTCTTACTCCTGCTGAATTCTTATCCTGAGGCAGTCCAAAGAGTGAGCTTTATGTCGAACAACGCAAGATGCAGGTTTAGCTTTGGAATACCAGTGAAGTGGCTCAGATGATAATATGCAACATGCCTGACATCTTTCTGCAGACTAGGAATTCTTTGCACAACAGGGTTCAGTTATGCCCTGACTGCAAGGGTGGACCATTTCAACATCTTTTGCAAACCATTGGTAGCTGGCCAGATGCCATTCTGTTCACAGCTAATAAATAGTTTATCCACTACTACTCTATATGTCTATTTTTCTTTCTTTGTGCTTTCTGTTGCCATAACTTGCTAATGAAGTGGTTGCATCCACGTGTTTGTATTGTAGCATGTAGAACTGTTGCTATGCAACAGCTGCGTGATGGTGAATATACCAGGAATGTTTCTGGGCAATGGCTCGGTAAACACATTCCCACAGCAAGTCACAAACGCAACAATGATAGAAGAACTGTGTTTTCTATGTGGTTCATGGCGAGATGTTATAAGCAAGGGACAAGGTTAGAGCTCAGTCAGTTCTGTACATGAGTATATGAGGACAAGACTTGGGCTGGAGGCAGAGGAATAGTCACTATTGCAGCCATTACTCGGAAATGTCTAGTAACAGACTGAGAACACTAGACTGTGTGCTCTAGTGAACTGTAAGGTGTGGAAATAGCAATAGTGTATAGTTATTTGTAGTTATGACCTGTACATGGTAAATAAATATATTCACCAATCAAAAATCCATCTATAGTCACACATAATACATGACATTATGAATATTCATGCTTGCCTGTAAATGGAGATCACACTGCTTCTACATAATGTATGTAATTAAGACTGGCCCTGCAAGTATATAATGATTCTGACTGCAGAGTTCTTTATTTACCGATAAACAGTCACTGTGTTCACTTTTTGTGGTTCATCAAACTAATATCAACTGATGTTTCCAACAGGGTGAGAAAGTCTTCTCCATTCTTCTCTGTCTTTATAACTGTTCCTCTTGTATCTGTGTCCACTCTTCCCATATTCAATTTGACTCACTTAGTCTCTCACCTTGACTCTGATCTCCCTCATGCATTTATTCATAATTTCTGTGCTTCCATGGGACCCCATTTTTACCCATGTGTAACACATCTCCACACCACCGTATCCTTTCTTGAAGTACTTCTATTTCAGACACTGTCCCTTCTTGTTTGTTTCTTAACACTCCACAGAAAATTTGTCTCTAATATTTACAATCTACTTACACCCCCAACACTCATATCCATTAAAAATGAAAATGACACATAACAAAATTATACAAAAAATCAATTAGACCAACTGACAATCATATACAAGCCACAACTTTATTCTGTCATGACTTCTGTTTCCGCCATCTTGAAGCTTGCTGAAGAGGCCACAGTCCTGTCATTCACTTCTATAATGTTGCAATGCTTTTGAATATCTGTAAGAAAAATGTAATTATGTTAAAACTTCATAATTTTGAACTCAAAAGAAGTTAACCTTGGATGCTATGAATGCTTATGGCCACCCGTAGTCACAGCACTTCAGCTAGCCATAGCTACCCTTTAGGACATCATAGCTGTGGTGTAGGGGTGATGATGAGCTGGACTAGTAGAATGGTTTAGGATTAACTACTGTTAACTCCTAGGCTGGGTCTGAGAAAATTTCAGATGATTTATGCCAATGGGATCCCAATGTGTGGAATACCTATAACATTTGGAGTAGCCCTATTTTCACAGGTGGGTTTGATGGGTTAGCTCAGGTAAGGCTAGCACTTGTAGCAGGCTATAATTCAGTTGACCAAAAGATTCACACTCGCACGGCACCTATTTACTCAATCAGAAGACGATCATAAATACTGGATGTTTATTAATGCACTTATGCGGTTGCACAAATACAATAATTCGCTGCCTCTGTGACACTGGTAAGACATAATTGAAACACTTCCAATATTTCCAAAATACTGTCTGTTAATCACTGAAATGGCCAAATAATGACAGCTATGAAATTAATAAGTGAGTTTATTAACCTAAAAAGCCAAAATGCTTACAAAGCTGACGACTTAGAATTTGGGGCCAGATGGCACTCAGGCACATCTGACTCAATGACTGAAAATTATGGTGTCTAAGCCAAGCGTCTCTTTATTGCTAGTGGGGTGGGACTAAGTCCGTTGTACTGCGGCCACATCTGGCCTACTGTACCAGCTCCAGATTATAAGTGAGGGTGATTGTGGAGCAATTGGTGGAATGAAGATTGGCAGGGGAAACCGAAGTGCTCAGAGAAAACCTGCCCCAACACCACTTTGCCCACCACAAATCCCACTTTACCAGACCCGGGATCGAACCCAGTCTACCGCGGTGGGAAGCCAGCGACTAACCGCTTGAGCTATGGTGCAAAGGTGTCCCTCCTTAGTTTCACAACTTGAACCAAAGACATCATTCTCCAGATTCTAACTGGCTGGTTTTAACGGTTAGGAGTATACAAAAATCTTGCATTCCCCAACTGCAAACAAAAGTGGGTATTATTTAGCTTGTGAGACCTTAACTGCCGGCTACCAGCTATGGTAATTAAATCTAGTAGTAGTGTTGGTCCCGGAAATGGCTCCATAAAAGTTATGACTTATGTTACTGTCAAGGTTTAGAATTTCAAAAGGTGCAGACAGACAACGATGTACCCGACATTCCTATTTCCAAATTGCTCATGAACCCCACAACCTTACAGCTAAATGGAAAATCTGACCTAAGTCTTGCCTGAGTTAAAGAATCCAGCCAACTCAAATTAATTTGGTGATCAACATAGGAATTTCATTAATAAAAAATAAACTAATTAATTTAAACTACATTAAGGAAATTAAAAATGGTAGATGTATGCACCCAAATTTGGATGGTTACATGCTTATTTACCATATTTCATCACATATTTCACTTGTCCTCATTATTCACTGTATTGAAGAAATAAAGTACAATGAAATCCCAATTTAATAATTCTCTTGGGAAATGACTCTTTTATGAGTATATTATATCCAGATTTTCACTACATGAAAGCTGTGTAAAACCCATCAAGAAAATATTCACCTTCCTGTAAAACTTCCAAAACATTATTTTTTTGCATAAATAGTTGAAGAAACTTTCATGGTAGCTAAAGTTTATAAAATCTTTTCAGGCTATCAGCTATGCCAGTTGGTTAAAAATTACCCTCACAGTTTTTTACCCACTGACATGGCTGAGAGCCCAAGATTTTATTAGTAATCAGTAAGCAACTTCACATTCTATAGTAACCATTGTAATGAGATGATAATGGGACTGATGTCTATAAGTACATAAATTTTTAATGTGTTACAGTACCCAAGGTAACAAGCTGAACTTACACAGATTCTGGCATGATGTATAACAGAAGTAGTTTCTGGAATTGCAGTACATTTTCTGCACGAGAATGCTAGTTTCTAAATAATGTATGGATTGTGATATTATAGTATCTTTGAATTTCATGCCCATACTTACAGAAAGTAAAGAATCTTCAACATTTCCAGTTAGTGAACTGTAGCACAAGTCAGAGAATGCATGTGTACTGTTCATACAACTTTCTTCAAAAAATAAGCGTCTTCACATACTGCAACAGTAAATATACATTAAGATTTCACTGCATGATGAAACATTATACATTATGCATTTGAAATCTGAAGCATAATATAAAAAAGTTGGCAAGATAAGGACAAGGTAGTATGGACAGTTGTTGTAAATAGAAAAAAAGGATTCCTTTGTAAGCTTAAGGAATGAAGATGCCAAATAAGTAACCACTGCAAGACCAGGAACAAAATGAAGAGATCAGATGTAGGAAAACATAAAAAGAAAGGAGAAAGTGTAGACAGATATGAAAGAATACAGAAGAATGGATAAGGTTGTCATACGCTGACCTACCCTGGTGGGAATGTCAAATGGATTATGACGTGATGCAACATCATTTAGCAAACAGTTACCAACGTTTCACAGGGACCTCTTGCCTCTATCTTCTGTCCTGAAGTTCTGGCACCATATCTAACAAACTACACAGCACTGCATCCCAGATCATATTCTTCTTGACACTGACCATGAGAATCTCACATAAATGACTATGTTCACTATATTCCTTACATAAAATTCTGTTATCATGTGAAGTATATTCTTGATAAATGCGATGTTAATTTCTGTTTGCATAATGTTTGACTTGGTTTCATCCCAATAGAAGATTAACTCAAAGCTTCAAAAAGAGACAAATATCAATGTTCCAAGAATGGCACAGCCTATCTAATCAAACCATTCATAAAAACTACAAAACCCCAACCCTCTTTTTTCATCACTATATTTTTATTCAAAATATCTCAAATCAAAAATAACAACACTGTATATCAAAATGTTTCTTTGACCATCAAAAGATGTCGGAGATTTATTTATAACTGAATCATCCACTTCTAACAGGTGATTTTGCTTCCTGATAGTTTCCTGACTGTTGCAAAAATACTACAGAATGAATATTTTTCTCCATGCAGCTGTCTTGCTATGCTGTCCTACAGTATCTCAAAATGAGCCAGAAATGTCTAATGATGCTTCAAGAATGCCTCAGCTTATATCATAAGCCCTTGCATGAAGAATGTACATTCCTTTTCACCAGCAGAAAACATCAACCAGACTACATGGTGTCACATCACAACATTCTATGAGAATCTCAAATCTAACAAAAATGTATTACTCTTCTGTTTCATATGTGGTATCTGATAACTACATTCATATGAATAAACCATCAACATCAGAAATCTACAAGTTTTGCATTTACATATGACAGTATGTATTATGTCAGTGACATAATTAATGTTTTTTTCTAATTGTTGATGGTTTATTTATATTACTGATATTTTGTACTTACCATCCACAAATTTTTCACTCAAAATGGATAACCAGAAAAGTGCTGAGTTCTATATACATATACGTGTGTGTGTACCTTAGAAGCCAACTGCACATGCACAATGATGACAATGGCAATACTCATGAGGAAGCTGGTCCTTCTCCAGTAGCTGAAGGGGTTTCCCCATAGCAATGCTTAGCCCGTGGATCACGATAGGAATTCTCGTGCTGCACACTCTGTGAACTGGTGCGGCATTTTGCCAAGCAAAGTTCAAAATGATCTGTCACTGAAGCGAACAGGACATTAAATGTTTCTGATGCTTTTCCCAGGACACTTTGTAATAAGTTTTTCTGTGAGAAAACAAAAACTTTGTTTCAGGTTTTGATTAAAATTCATCACATAAATACTAACTCACTCTTGCAAGCTGATTGCTGCTCAACTAGTCAATAATTACCTTCTTTTTTAAACTCAAAGGTTCATTACTATTAGATATGAAAGGTTCTGTCACATACAAGTGGTGTACAGTTATCATGCAACATGCTTTCAGCCTATTTGGCCATGACCAGGCTATTTATATACATTACTGCTTAACTGGTACAATGGTTGTTTATTACAATCTTTGATCTTATACATATTGTCACGTGTATGGAGAGTGACTATAGACAGGGTTTTGGATTGATGACTCAATTTATTGTACACTTTGATACAGCACATGACTACACTTTACAGTTCACTGTTACACACACATTCGTGTCCACAGTCACATCTTCACTGCCACTGTTTGGTAGTTCACAATGACTGAACCCCAGCAGTTCTCTGAATGAAACTCCTGACTGGTCCTAGTTACAAGTGTGTTAAGTGTTAAAGAATATACTGAAGTGTAAAACAAGTGTTGCAATTTAGATGGATATAGACAAATGGATGCTAATACAACATCTCAGCATGGACCACGTAGTAAACTCTCTCCCATTGTTACTTTTCTCTAGTTGCTGTGGAAACAAGCATGTTTTCAGAGCCATTACTTAGCAATGGCTGTTGTAGAGTTACTTGTTTCATGATTGTTGCCTAGCAATGGGTCTACATGACACAATATAACGCAATAGGTAGATTGTATTCAATGTACTGACTATGCTGATACTGTACATTATGATAAGTGTTACAATATCGTTGCTAAAACTTATAATGTTAAAATATCCAAAAACTTTCTTCAGGTTTACACTGCTGACTCACTTAAAATGTGAGCACAATGTGAAATATTAATTGCTACTGTTACAGTGGCCCTGTGTTCTTTACATTTAGTAAGACTAAGATATTATGCATAATACTGTGTCTTGTACAGATTGCATACTTTTCATTCTGTATTTTTTGCTGAATTTATTTAGTGGGTTTTATTCCTGGCAGCCATACAACTGTGAATAATCAATGTAGTTTCATTGATTTGAGAGCTGTGGCAGCTAAGTCACCAATCACAGTGGCAGCGTGGTCTAAGGTGTGAACTGTCTTCGCCTGCTCAAACACTGGGGTAATAATTCAAATCCCACTTGAGGCATGGATGTCCGTGTGCATTTATTCTATGTTTGTGTCTCCTGGTGCAGGTAGCAGCCTTGTGACAGGCTGATCCCTCATCTAAGGAGTCCTACCAACTGTGTAAAATATCAAAAAACTGAAAAAGCAGCCAAGATCCAACAAAGGGCTGTAGAGCCACAGGTAGATAGGTGGATGGGTGATTAGACAGACAGCTCAGTCAGTCAGGCCAGATGACTGGAATCTTATACACAGAAGGCACAGAAATTATTTTGTTGCCATGTCCAGATTAGACTCAGGGCCCACTTACCCTATCCAAGAGCGGCCTCCGTGGTCTAGGGGTAACATTCCCACCTCACGACTCAAGGTACGCGGGTTCAAACCCGGCGGAGGTCGTGGCATTTTAAGGGTGGAAAAATTCAGGGAAAAAGTCCTCCAGGAGGGACTTTAAGCCGTGGGCCCCGTGTCGCAGATTTACGGCACGTAAAAGATCCTCATGTCTCTAGGAGACCTCTGAGCAAAATTAGGCAAAAAGTTTCCCGCCCAAGCAATTTCCAATGCCTCCGGTAGATGGGGAAGTTATCGGGTACCACTGCCACAAGAGGGCCAACCCCGCTGGCAGAAAAGGGAGATAGCGAGCACCAGTACCGGTAGGGTATGGTGACAGTAGAAATTAAAAGGGGACGTACAACAGACTACTAGTCGCAGTGCATGGGGAAACCCACCCCTTCTAATACTGAATAACTGAACTGAATACCCTATCCAATCAGGACTGGGGACTGTTTTCCCAGGGGCAGAGTGGCTACAAGATGAATTTCATTACTCCATGTAGTGACAAGGCAATGAATGTATGAACTTTAATTTTTTTTTTTACTTCCATTCCCTCTGTGAGCATGAAATAGTACTCAGACATAGGAATAACTTTAAATTTACTTTACTGCAGCTGACTTAAATTCCTAATCAAGTTACATATTCACTGTACATCATAAACATAGCACTCTCAAGCCAAGGTCAATATCAGTACACAGAGGATGGATGACTCTTTTTAACAGCTAAAAGCCTCAAAGAAAATGTGAAACTAATCTGTGGAAATACTTATTTGTTAAATGAAGAAATAAGCTCCAGTCCCACTGAACTTTAATAGACAGTGTGTGTCCATAAGGGGAGAAGAAATGATTTGGAGAAGTATCAGTTTCATTCAGTTCAGAGATTTTTCACATTCTTTAGGCTTCCCAACCAAAATTGCATATGCATTTCTCATCTTTCTTGTTAAACTTTATCATCTTGGAATTGAGGATTTTAAATCTCCTGGTACCAAGGGACTTGCAGCAGTATTTTAATGGTATTAGTACTGCAAAATGTGACACTTGGCCAGCTTGACTGTAAGCACACGCAGCTGCAGTAATGCCACATGCATGGTAAAAGTTAATCCACATGACCCACCTATCTGACCCTCCTTGGTATGATCACCGTAATAATTTCTAGAGAAGAGTATAAATTATGAAGCTCCTCCTCGTGTATTTTTCTAAATCCTCCTGTTATGTTATCTTTCTTACATTCAAATAATCTCTTCCACACTTTATTCTCAAACATCATCAATATATGTCCTTACCTTAAGATGAGAGCTCCAAGTTTCAATACCCAAATAAAACAACAGGTAAAATTACAATTTAATTTTTAGATTCTCGTATAGAAGATGGGAAGAAGACAGATTCTGGACTGAATGATAGTAAGCATTCATCAAATTTAATCTGCTCGTTAACTTTTTGTGAACATAACGTTGATTTGTTATTTTGGTTCCAAGTATCTGAATTCTGTTATATTCTGAAGGTTTTACTAGCTACCTTAGTTCTGCATTCTGGTGGTGAAATATGAATACATGTTTAGTTCTTTCTGCATTTATTTCTAGAGGAACTACTTCCTTAATGATCAGAATGTAATTACAATTCTACTCCATCAGTGTTCTGATGGGTGCAGAACACGACGTCTTAAATGTGAAGGAAAAACAGTGATGAAGGAGCGTGGACAATAACAAAATCATAGGCATATGTGTAATTCTGAAACATCTTGCTGTTCTAGAGTTCAGTCTAAATTGACGTTCATATTAAACTACGCCTAACGATCCTTTGTTTATACTGGTTACAAACAGCAGAACTGTGCCAGTAAAAATTATAATTATGGTTACTTATACCTACTTTGTCTGGATGTAAGCAACATGATATACAATACTCATATATGCTGCAACATCCACTGTCTTTGCAAGTTTCACAGGAATATCGTTTCGTGGTTTCAGAATCTGTATTACAACAGCCAGTGGATAAAATGTCTGTTCGTGAACAAACATAGCCTGTAATAAAAATATCAACTACTGCTTAACATGTTTTATAACAAGATAACATATATGAGAGATATCATCACCAAATTATTCATAACCATTGAAAGTCTGGTTTTAAGTGCCTATTTCATGCATCAGGCAGTATTTGTTTGGATTATTATTTAATGATGTTTTTCAACTGAATCACCAAGAGTAATGAATGGTGGAGGTAACTCTGGTATTATATTGGTTAGACTGATGGGAGGGATCGGCACTGCTGGAGGAAAACACATATTGCAGGAGTAAAAACTGGACCCTGGACTAGCTATATCTAAATGGACAGTGATGACTTGCAGTGAAGACTGGACATTAAGTGCAGCAGAACAAGTAAAGTCCCTCAGTAGTTAGTTAGTTATTGGAGAGGGTGGGTTTCCCCATGCACTGAGACCTGTATTGGTCCATTGTGCTTCCCTCTATGATTTATACCAGTCTCTATATCCTACTGGTACTGGTACTTACCATCAGTCCCGCCCAGCCAGCGAGACCGGCTCTACTAGCTGAGAGGTATCTATAATGCTTCCCCCATCTACCAGAGGTATTAGAGATTGCTGTTGGGCGGGAAACGTCCGTTAACTTGGCTCAGTGACCTCCTTTGGAGATATGAGGTTCTTTTACGTGCCGTAAAGCTACGACACGGGACCCACGGCTTAAAGTCCCTCTCGGAAGACTTGTTCCCTGAATTTTTCCGCCCTTAAAAATTCGACGACCTCCACCGGGTATTTGAACCCGCGTACTACGAGTCATGAGGTGGGAACATTACCTCTAGACTATGGAGGCCGCTAAGTCCCTCAGTAAAACAGCCATCACTTCACTGGCCCTCTCACCATTGCAATAATTACAGTTGGTCAGCAATAAAATCACTTTAATACACAAGCTGTAGAGAGCAGAATTTACTTAAGGCAGATTATGACTGGGTCATGATAGTCGATTAGGGCACCATGTACAGAAATAATTAAGATTCCCTTGAAACTTTGGATGATGTTTATGTGGAGAGGTAGGAATTAACTTGCAAAAGGGGCCAGTGAAGAAGATGAAACAGATCATTACAGAATAGTGAAGATGACATATTAAAATGGTAGAAGGCAATATCAAGGGAAAGAAAAGTTAAGCACTTCTCTGTGTGCAGTTGCACACACGGCCTGATCAGGACATGGAATGAAGCGGTGTGGTCTTTTGCATCCATTTTGTTCTTCATGTGATTTATCTTGAAAACATTTATCACGTTACATGTACTCCATCTGTGTTATTTCCTCATCACAACTAAATATATACCACTCGAGTATAGAATGCAATCCAAAGATGTTCTTGTCATAAGAATACGGATTCCCCTTGTGCCAGACACAAAGTGACTGGTCCCAAGAGCACTCATTACAGTGGATGTAGACCATGCAACACTGTGCAGTGAGGAGCGTAACAAGGCACGGCAAATGGAAATGCTGCTACAGCAGTGACTGCATCTTGTGCTGTAGCCATCACAATTTTACTGCTCTATCAGACTAGTGCCTTTAGACATCTGCATTATTTCAGAACTGTACTGTATTGTTTGTTTGTTTTTGTTTGTGCCCTGATGTGTTTGTTCATTTGTTTGTTTGGGAGGCAAATATTTACCTCTATCGTCAACAATTAAAACTTTGCCCTGTACTGAATTTCTGCATGTTGTTACTTTAACATTAGAGCCATTTATATCATCCTTCACTGAATGCCACAAAAATTGCTGATTTAACCTTCTTACTGGAACAGTTTCTATTTCATTGTTAAGGGAATCATCAGCCTACAAAAGAAAGAGAAAGTTAAAATGCATATAACAAGAAATGTGATGATATAAATTCATGAACATACTGTATAATGTGGTAATCATGTATACACTATTCCTTTATTTCATATGCTGTCATTTCATTTAATTTATATCATTCACTGGATTCAGTGATGACCTACATGTAGTACAACTACATAATACAATCACCATGAACTTGCAGATCATAAGCCTGTACCCACATCACATTCATTTGCCAAATTTGTAACAACATGCTTATTTGGCCAAACGAAAAATACAAATTAAACTCAGTGAACCTAACTAGCCATTAACAAATATGGATTAACTGCAGAAATATAAAAATTGTCATAAAATAGGAAAAGATACTTGTTTTCATTTTGCTACATATCCACAGATATCTACAAAGTCAAACAATGTGTCGGTAAAAGTATGCAGTTACCACTCTGTAAATATATACAAAGGGTGTCATCAGTTTCTAAATTAACTATAACAGAGTCATTCTTGAGAAGCTAACAGTCACTCAGCTGGTCGAGAATTTGATCCTTTATAGAAACTGCAGGTTCATTACCATGCTTACATCAGAATGTGTATAAATGTAACTAAGGGATCTATGACAGAGAAATGACTATACTGTATCCATCTCATTAATTAATTAAATTCAGATTTAATCTATGATCACATGGGTTAAAAAACACAGTCAACTAAACTGAAGCAACCACCTTAGAAATGTGACGTTTCAGATTAGGTTGCATTTGAGAATGTTCTTTTAGCTAATGTAAGTGAAAACTGATAGTTTGGCTTTTTTACTTCATTTTGTCATTGTCACTTTCAGGATCTCAGTTCTCAGAACAAGTCACTTGTGTACATACAGGTGTAAGCATGATTCTTCAACGTCAGATATATTAAACACCCGTATATGCAACAAAGGCCAATGATATTCTGATCTTAAATTACAAACAGTAATAAAAACTGAAAAAGAAATTTTATTGTATTAAAATAATGAGTACTATATGGTGATGCAACCCCAAGCAACAATAAAATAGGTGAACATTAAATGTATGAATAATGGGACTCAAACAGGCAAAGGGATTTATATCAGGACCCTCTTCCAGAAGAACGAAGGACCTGTTGAAATTAAATAGAGATCAATTAAGATGGGTGGTAGGATTACTTACTGGACATTGCCACCTAAAACGACACCTTTTCAAACTGGGACTGATGGATGACCCAACCTGTGAAAGGTGCCTACAAGAAGACCAGTCACACATATCCTATGTGATTGGTCAGTTCTTCGTGGAACCAAGTGACTTTTATGATGCCCCCGTAAACAAAGTCCTATATTTCATTCGACGTGTAGGATTAACATACGGTTAATCCAAAGGAGAAGCACAATAGATCATTAAAGGTGGCTGTGTGACCGGATTTTATGGCTCACCCCTTACACACATACACATACATACATACATACAAATGATATGAATTTGGAATCTTGTGATTTATTTACAATAACATCATTGCATTGATTCCAAAGAACTGAAGCTGGCTACATTTATCTGGTTTACGGCTTCCAATGTAGCCAGCCAGTTCTGAGAACAGAATCCTAGATCTTTTCATACGTAACTAAGACCGACCAAGACGCAGTTCATAACCTCTACGATTGAGTCACGTGACAACAGCCTACTGTAAATACTAAACAAAATTAGAATGAAATATGAAGTCGTCTAATGTTACACTGATTACTGTTGAGAGTGGTCATTATGCACACAAATTCTCACCTCACGCAAGAAACTGAAAATACAATAGGTTAGAGACACTGCAAATATTATTCCAAGAACTATTCTTTTTCTTAATATTCTCATTAAAAACGCCGTCCACATGTTAATATACTACAATAACAAGTTCCAAATTTAAATCGCATTATTTAACAGCACCCACAACTGAAAGACAGTTCATATAGCATCAATTCAAAGCGTAAACTTAAATGCTCATCACCATTGCACTGCTTACTTTCAGACATGCATAGTCATGCACACAGTCCAAATGACTGTGAATCTAGCATCACGCAGTACCCTCATGTCACGTGGGTGGGTTTCATACTGTGAGATTTTCAACAGAAGTTCACACTTCACGTCCTTGTAAGTTCAAATTTTAGCCATACGGTTGCATATCAACCATCTGTCAAATGGTTACCAGGATCACCTTTCCCGGCGGTAAACCAGAGTGAGCATGAAGATTATTATTCATTTTGTCTCTTACTGAAGATGAAAATGGGTATAGCTTCTAAGAAGACAATTAAAGAAAGGTAAAGCCAGCCCTGTAACAGGCCATGGGGGCCCATAGGTTTATGAGATGTCGAGGCTCTCACATTTCGTAGCCAGTCGGTTCACAGATGGCGATGAGGTTGTCAGCCTTGCGCGGCGTCCGCCCTTTAGCCCCCAGGAAAATTCCTGGTACTCATTTCTGTTAGAGACTGAGTCGACCCCAGGGCCATAGTGAGGTTCAAAGGATTAGGTCAATTGAGAAGTGCAATAACCTCTTGGGGAATCGAACCCGCGACTTTCTGGCTTGTAGCATAGTGCATCAACCAACTATACTACCGCGTGACCCCTCTCGAGACAATTGCTATATACATATTCATCACATGTTGCATTGTACAGAGATAAATGGATGTTTTAGTATACCGTCTTTGCAGAGCATATATTATGCCGTCATGTTATGTAGATGCCGTAGATCTGTGTGTCAATATGTACCACCTTCAAGAATGAAGGATTTCGATGAAGTTTGGTTGCTTGCTAGGGATACATACGAGAATTTATAGACCCAGATCCATTTTAGTTCACTGTCCCTACTTCATATGAAGATCAACTCATGCCTCTACCGTGGGTAGAGGTTTGTCAGCTTATGTTAATTTCTAGGTCTCACTTTATGGAGAGGGGTTGTATAAAGCAAAGAAAGAACATTGCACTGTGTTGCTGTTCTTATGTCATCGCAACTCTTCATTATTGTTGGTAATTACAATAACTTTAATTTGTGTTAAAATTTTATATTGATTTATTTTATGCCTGTTCGAATAAGAATATCGAATTGAATAATATTATCAAGTGTATGGATGGGGAGACGAGGAATGCGTATAGGATATTGGTGGGAAAGCCAGAAGGAAAGAGACCACAGGGAAGACCAAGGCGTAGGTGGGTGGACAATATTAGACTGGATCTTAAAGAGATAGGATGGGATGGGATGGATTGGATAGATCTGGCTCAGGATAGGGACCAGTGGAGGGCTCTTGTGAACACGGTGATGAACCTTCGGGTTTCAGAAAATGCTGGGAAATTGTTGAATAGCTGCAGAATTGGCGGCTCCTCAAGAAGGGCTCAGTTTAAGTAAGTATGGATGACTATAGAACGGGCTTTGCATTAGAGATTGGATTTATTGACATATTAACATACGACTCGCAACTACAATTAATTATAGCGCCATCGCTGATCTCCACAATTTACAAATCAGTAGAGCACACATTAGTGTTCTTAGTCTGTTACAGTCTCCACTAGTCGTTTCTCGGTAACGGTTTATAACATTGGTGATTCTTCAATTGTACCGACCAAGTTTTCTCTTCACAGAATCCCTTACAACCGATTCTGTTCAAGTCAAAGTCAAAGTTATTTTACGACTGGCAGTTTACCGCCAATCAGTTCATCTTGGCATCGAGCCCCTTGAGACTCACGACCAGAATTTTTTAAACCGAACCCTAGCTGTCATAGCCCTTAACGTAACATCCTCTCTGACTCGAAGACGAGCTTCTCGACTGACCTAATCCTTCCAGCCGCACTATGGCTCAGTCTCTAACAGAAATGAGTACCAGGAATATTCTTGGAATATTCTTGGGAGTAAAGGGCGGCCGGCGCGTAAGGCTGACAACCTTTCCGCCATCTATGAGCCGATTGTCTAGAAAATGTGGGAACCTCAACATCTCACGATCCTATGGGCCTCCACGGCCTGTTACAGGGATACCTTCACTTCCTACTTTTTTACGTTAGCATGTTACTGAAAATTCTTCTTCTGTCTTCTGTCTGTCCACGCTTTGCAAAGCAGATCATGCCTATCTGCTTATCTTATGCTACAACAGCAGCTTAGTCACTTGAACGGTCGTAAGCTTGGCCACCGCCAAGTTTAAGCCTCTTGTATTTTCTGTCTGGCTTAGCCTTGTCCAATACTTCGAACATATTCATTCTCATGATCTTGTATGACAGCCATATGTTGCCTTCACAGTTTTGTTATATAATGGTATAAATACGGAAGGTTGAAAGCTGTGTGCAAATCGCAGACCGGTGTGCACCTTGGAAAATTTGCAGTTGTGCGAAGAACCTTGTTTTGCATGGCCTGCAATTTTAAGAGGCATGTGTCCGACGCTAATTCCCATGCGGGGCAAGCATCAGTCGTTACTAAGCTGATCAGTGCCTTATGGAGGGTCAGTTTACTGTTGGCGCTTGAATGCTCACTTTTGAATAGGGAGTAGATTCTAATAAATGTTCTGAAGGCCTTGGCTTCAATCATTTCTATATGCAGCCTCCATATAATCATCTTATCGAAGATTATATCCAGATATTTTACATGATTGACAAAGGGGATATCCCGTCCATTCAATGTAAGATGAGCCTCAATGGGCCTAAGCGTATGAGAAAAATAAATGACCTGAGTCTTATCTTCATTAATTTTTACATTCCAAAGCTCCCATCACGTGTCAATAGCACCTAGAGCTCGCTGTAACTTTCTGAGAACATAATTCTCTTCGCGGTACTGACTGTTCTAAACTTGTCTCAGTCATAATATCTCGTCACGAGCAGCTTAGGAAACACCGTTCATTGTTGTACTCCTTCGTTTCCGTGGGAACGTGTTTGTTTGCGAAGGCGTTACCCAGTAGCCGCTGGGTATACTTGCTTATTACGAACATGTTACCTAGCAGCGGATGTTGTTTCCGTTGTTTATTTCGAGGTTGTTACCCAGTAACGGGACTACACGCTACAATATGACAACGTTTAAGGCCGTCGCGATCGTTAACGAATTCTATGAGGATGTGATCAGTGCTCAAATTTAATATCAGAAGATGAAGTTATCATTATCATGAGACAGATAAACAGCAGCCTATTGTGAATGCTGTGCTTCTTTTGTTCGGGAAACATCGTTTTCAGAGGAGGCAAAACGTGTTTTAGAATCCTTTTAAAACACAAGTATCGAAACAACTCTGCATAATTGTTGATTTTGTTTCAAGATGTCTGGATAATTTTATTATAAAAGTTTCTATTGTATGGCACAAAACCACAGTTAATGGGAAAGGTACTGTAAGAACGCGATGAAATTAGGTGCCCGAGAATGGCATACCTGAGAGCAATAAGCACTTACCGTCAGGAATTCAGGCCAATAATATAAGTAGAGAAAACGTACCTACGCGGTTCCTACACCACGCCTTCCACATGAATGGGCGGATTACAGTACCACTGAAGTCAAAGCCCCCATGTCTGAAGGCCAATGCCTCAGGTTAGGAACACACACAGCGACATCGGTCGTACGACGTCCGTACGGTTCATGTCGCATCAAGTATTAGAATATAAAGTGTAGTCTTAGCTTTCATACGTGACGACATGCGACATCTACCGTACGACAGTCGGAGAGCAGTCGGACCAAACCACAACTTCATCTCGCCTTTGACTGATTGGATGCACCCAGTGCAATCTTTCTTGCTTCCTCCACTCTTCTTTTCGGTGTCGGTGAAAATACCACATAGCAAGTACGCGCTCTCGGGCCATCGTTCATTGTTCCTTCATCAAAACTGCGATTCCGTGCGGATAAAGTCTTTCTAGTGTGAAAAGGAGGTCGTACGGCAAAATATCGTACATTTTTCCGTACGACCGATGTCGCTGTGTGTTCCTAGTCTCAATCAGGTAACAGACTGAAAGTGACCATTTCTAATGTAGGGTAAAAATAGTAGGAATTGTGTGAAATCTCGTGATTCCATCAAAATATTTTAGCATATTTCCGTCTTCTAGTTTACAAATCATGAATGAACTGAAGAATTTCAAGAAGGAATGAACGCCCGAAATTTTGGTAGTTTAATCGCAGAGACTTGGTTTTCATAACCGTTAGCTTAGAGCGGTTCGTGGTTATAGTTTTCATAACCATTAGCGTACAGCGGTTCGTGGTTATAGTTTTCATAACCGTTAGCGTACAGCGGTTCGTGGTTGTTAAAGGTGTCACTAAGGTGCTTGATTACTGTTGCATTTGTTAATGTCTTTTCATTATATCAGATGGCTTGAGGAGAAACTTACTCCCTGCCAACACGGTTAGTGTGATGGACAGCACGTTCTATCACATGTTCAAAATGGTAGATCACCATCACGTATTGTTAATAGTAGGAAGGATAAAATGAAGGTTTGTTTCGATACCCGTGGATCCGCTAAGCAGAGGATTCAACGGAAGTCGAAATGATTCCGTTAACTACAAGAAACAAACTTTTGTTTCTGCATACCGTTGTTTATTACAAATGGAAATATTTGTGATACCATCAACAAAACTATACAATATTCTATATGTTTTATTTTCCAGTACATATTTCGACCTTGATTACTTGGTAATCTTCGGGTGGCATAATACTTAAAGCATTACTTTATTGAATTGTCACCCCTTATTCTATTGAGCTTAGGCCCTTGTTCATATATTCACATTTACTTGTGGTCAATTTGCCTAGTTATCTGTTAATTATAATAATATGCAAACAACAAACAAACAAACTCCGTGCCCTGTCGTCCGCAAGCGAACAATACCGACCGAGCGACAGCTGCTTGTCGGCGAAGTTAGTGTCGACTTTAGCGGATAGAGGGTGTCGCGTGGTCAGTGCAACGGATCTTCACGGCCGTTAATCTCGGGTTTCTAGACCTGAGCCGCTACTTCCTTGAAATAGCTCCTTAATTATCCTCACGGGGCTGAGTGGACCCCGTTCCAGACCCACAACTTCTCAGAAAATCTGGTAGCGCCGGGAATCGAACCCGGGACCTCTGGAACTGTAGCCAGGAACTCTGACCACTAGACCACAAATATTAAAACATCATCTTGCATCATCTGATGATCTTCCGACACACCCGCCACGGTTTTCCGGGTTCGATCCAACTACAGGTCATGTGGGATTTGTGGTGGACAAAGTGGCACAGGTGCTGTTTCTCTCCGAATATTTTGGTTTGCCATGCGCATATTCCACCAACTGCTTTATATTCCTTTATTATCCTACTATCGACGCTACACAGTTTCGATCCTGACAGCATCGCTAATTAACCAAAAATAATTAGGAAGATGAGGTTGTCAGTTTGAAGGGAACACTTCCCCTCTCGTCCAGTGCAGAGTGATGTGGGCCAGAGGCAGGCATATGCAAACTCAATGTTTTTACAAAAGCCAGTATGGAATGGTCATACTGGGTCGCAACCATTCACGTGACCGCAGGTGGAACTGTGAGACTCCCTGCACTTGACATGCCTTTCTCGCGCCCTACTTTCCGTACATGCAGGTGCCACGACTTCTCGCACGTGTTTTACGAACTTTTATAACGAAGCAAACGTGTTCATATTTTCACGTCAACCGATCGCGAACTCGCTTGTCCGAAGCACCTTACTAGTCCTCGATTCGAAATCCCTTCGGAACAAAAACGAACACCTGCCAACGGGAACGGAAACAAAAAACGATTGCAACGTCATTCAGTAAGTCTGTTTTAACGCTCTTCTCTGATGTGTCTCTTCTATATGGTTTTACTGCTTGTTAAAACATTTTGTGCTTATACCCTATTATTCACGACTGATAAGAGACAAAGTTCTGCAGATAGTGATGGTGTTACTGTAGGAAGCCTTCGATATTGGAAATGAAAGAAAATAATAAAATATCTTTGTCTTGGAGTCCGAAATTGTGATATCTGCCAGAAGTTCGATTTATCAGCCTCAACTGTGGCTATTGTCCTGAAGGATAATTCCAGGATTTTTCAGGTAGTAAATAAAGCTTCTTCTTTGTTTTCTATAGTGATACGTAAATATACTGGACATTTTGCTGAAATGGAAAAACTGTTTACTGTTGGTATGCATGTTCAAACTCGACGCCATGTGCCCTTAAGGGACTTAAGGGCACAATACTTACATTTTTCCCTTCAGGATGTAAAATTGGTGCTTTATATTTTTTGATAATTTTTCTATAATTTTTAATGTAACCCCCGAATTATAACATTACATCTATAGGTAATAGTGATTAATAGTCATTAATTGCCATGATATTTGCTGATGTATTATATTCGCCTGTCCCAGGTGTATCGGAATTATTTGTATGTAGAAGCGCCAGTATGTGGGGGGGGGGGCAAAAAACTAACAAAAATTATACGTTTGTCACAACCAGAGCTATTGAAAACAGTTTTATCTTTTATCTAGACCTTCTATCTAAAGTAGACCCTCTCAAAGATTTAACTGTGTCTATGCACCATCGACGTTTAGTGACCATGGCGTGTCCTCACTTTGCGGATGAAGGCGGTGGCCTCCAGATATGGGTTGCAGCTACGGACGTATTGAATACAGCTGTCAAAGCATGCTTTTCCGACTTCACGATTTGGCTAACAAACCTTTACGTTAAGCAAAAGCAACATGTCATGAAATGTTACGCAAGCTGTCGAAATTTCAGTATGTTGCAAACAAGAAAATGGACCTTCGGCTTCCACGGGGGAAGGAGGGATATCCTTGGACCTTGACTGACTGAACGAACATTAGTCCTTATTTACACGCTCCCTTTCCGATTTCTTCAGTCTTCTGGGGAGGAGCGTGTAAATAGGATCTCGGCTTCCAAAAATGACTGTACCTCATGAGAATAGTTACACCACCTGCTCTACACCCTTATTTTTTTCTGTTAACGTCTGCAGAGCGTCAGTCCTTTTATCTGGGCTTCTTACATCCCATTTTTTTTTTTTTCTCCAATTTATTATACAATCTATCCAGCTATTATGGATAATAAGTACTAGTTATGATGAGTATAAATATAATTTAACATGAAGAACGTGTTCCAATGAACTCGTTCTATATGTAATTTAACTAATTATAGTCAATTAGTTAATTGTTTTATAAAATTAAATAGCAGATCTTTACAAAATTAGATAGCAAATCTGGTTAACAGTTCTGACGGTTTGAATCTGTGAAGCCTCCTGACTTCTTCTTCATCGTAGAGGTGCGTCGCTAAGGAATTCGGGTGCTTCCGGAGGCGTGCCTGATATTTCTTACTGGAGAGCGTGATTTCCTCGCGTACTGTTGGAATTCCCAGGTCCTTGTGTAGGACGAAGTTTGGTACGTACCATGGTGCGTTAACTAGTACACGCAGTGCCATATTTTGGAATCGTTGAAGAATTTCGATGTTGGAGTTGCTAGCGGTACCCCATAAGGGTATGCCATAGGTCCATATCGGTTTTAGTATAGTTTTATATAATAGGATCTTGTTCTCTGTTGAGAGCTCCGAATGGCGTCCCAGCATCCAATACATCTTGTGGAATTTAGTTCTGAGCTGTGTGCGTTTGGTCTTGATATGTTTTTGCCATGTGAGTCTTTTGTCCAGGTGCATGCCAAGATATTTGGCGTCGTCTGCTTGTGGAATTTGAGAATTATTGAGTTGTACTGAAGGGCAGTTGTCATGTTTCATGGTAAATGTTACATGAGTAGACTTATCTTCGTTGGCCTTCATGCGCCATTTGTTGAGCCAATGTTGGATGTGATTAAGGTGATTTTGTAGGTGCAAGGAAGCGATGAGGGGGTTGCTGTGTGACGCCAGGATAACTGTGTCGTCAGCAAACGTGGCTGTGGTTGTTTGTTGAGTTGTAGGGAGATCAGATGTATAGAGCAAGTATAAGACAGGCCCCAACACGCTGCCTTGGGGTACACCAGATAATATTGGATACAGGTCTGTGTATACTTCCTGCTGTTTTATGAGGTAGTACCTTTGTGTGAGATAGGATCGCAGTGTGGCATACATTTGATGTGGTAGTGCTTGTTTTAATTTGTAGCATAATCCCACATGCCATACCTTGTCAAAAGCTTGACTGATGTCAAGGAACACTGTTGAGCAGTAGCGTTTTGCTTCGAGAGCTTTGTTGATTGTGTTGACCACCCTATGGACTTGTTCTGTGGTGGCGTGTCTGTTTCTGAATCCAAATTGATGTTTAGGGATTAAGCTTTGGGCTTCCAATACCGGATTAAGTCGTTTCAGGAGTAATTTTTCCAGTACTTTAGAGAGGACTGGGATCAAGCTTATTGGTCTGTAGGATGTGACTTCTGTTTTGTTTTTTCCAGGTTTTGGGATCATAATGATTTGTGATACTTTCCATAGTGATGGATAGTATTCTAGTCTTAACACAGCATTGAATATATGCGTTATTTTTTGGATGCATGTTTTCGAAATTTCTTTTAAGACTTTCCCTGTGATTAAATCAAATCCAGGAGCTTTCTTTGGATTTAGATCCTTTTTGATGATTGACTCGACCTCTTTGTATTTGAAATTGCGCATAGGTTGATGCATCTGATAGGGAGCGTCAAGGTAATTATGGATTTCATTTTCTTCAACTGGTGTAAGTTTAGTGCCATATGGTTGGAACACTTTGGAAAGATGTGTGGCGAATGTTGTGGCCTTCTCTTGGTTATTTCGTGCCCAGTTTCCGTCGGCAGTTTGCAGTGGTGGTACTAATTCCTGAGGTCTGTTCAGTTTCCGTGTTGCTTTAAAGAGTGAGTAGTTGGTGGTGTCGGTTGCGGTTAATCCTTTGAGGTGCGCCTGGATATGTTCGTTTTTGAGGTGATGAAGTAGATTTTTTAGGTCTTTAGCTTTTTTGTTGAATATTTTTCGGTCAGAGTCGGATCTGGTGTGTTGCCATCTTTTGCGGGCTTTTCTTTTTTCCGCAATCTGTTGTTTAACGATAATTGGACATGTCTCTTTGAGGCAGTTTTCATTTCGGTCTGGGGTGGCTTGCCATGCTGCCGTTTGTATGGTTTTGGTTAGTCTCTCAACTTCAGAATCGATGTCGGTTTCTGTTTTTAGAGGAGTTTCTAGTACAACTAGTGAATCCAATATTTCGCGAAACAAGTCCCAGTCTGTATATTTGCTATGTAGAGTGGGTTCTTTCCGTTTTTTTTTGTATTTGAGCATATAGAGTAACTATGATTGGGGTATGGTCAGATGTAAGGTCTAGACTTGATTCTACAAGGAATTTCCTTTTGTCTAGCCCTTTAGTAATACAAAAATCTATTATATCCGGTTTCTTCCTTCTATCAGTTGGCCAATATGTGGGTTGTCCCGTTGATAGGTAGTTGAGATTATTGCGTTTCATGGTGGCAATTAATTCCCGTCCTTTGACGTTGGTGAGTCTGGAGCCCCATTGCACATGTTTGGAATTAAAATCTCCTCCCACTAGGAAAGTATTGCCTAGTGTTTGAAAAAAGTGTTCAAAATCTTTGGTTTTGTTATTATATTTGGGCGGACAATAGATAGATGAGAGTGTTAATTCGCTGGAGTGTTCCTGGATGACTACGCTGGTAGCTTGTATATTTTCTTGTTGGTATTCTTCTCGTTCATAATGTTTGATGTTGCGTCTAATGATTATTGCTGTACCTGCATGCGCTGTGCCATCTGGGTGGTTTGTGTGGTATACATTGAAGTTTGGTATTGTGAAATAGCTCTTCTGTGTAAAGTGCGTTTCCGATATTAGCATGATGTCGATATTATTATGTAATAAGAATGTTTTGATTTCCTGTGCATGTTGTGCTAATCCGTTGGCGTTCCAGATACCTATTTTTAAGATTTGAGCCATTTCGAGGGTTTGTTGTTAGAGGCTGATATGATGTTAGATGAGTTTCTAGTTGATCTGTGTAGTTGATTCATCACACGTTGCGGACCAGCTAACTCGTTAGCTAGAGGCAGGACGATGGGTGGTTGTGTCATTAGGGAGTTTTAGCGATAAGGGCTGTTATTAGGTTGAGTAGAGTCCCCATTTGATCCATTAGCTGTTTCATCATTTGTTTTAATTCAGTGAATTCATGAACTGGTTGTGATGTTGTAGGTAGATTTGATTGATCTTCAAATGGGATTGGCTGTATCACCTGCGGTTTTGTGATTTGTGCATATGTAACACCCGGTTGTGTGACTCTTGAGTAGTTCGTCCGATCTCGCAATGTTGGATACAGTTTTTGTTGTAATTGTTTATGAACTATACAGCCGCGATAATTGGCTGGGTGGTGCTCTTTGCAGTTGGCGCAAATTACGTCGTCATCATGCGTTTTTTTTGGACAGTCTTTGGTTAAATGATTTCTGGCACATTTAACGCAGCAGGGTGTGTTGTGGCAATAGTTTTTTGTATGCCCGTATTTCTGACACCTCATGCATTGGGGGATTTCACGTCTGGTATGTGGTGCCTCAAATTGGACACATGTATTTAAAAGTAACTTGATGTTGTATATATCTTTATTATTAGTTTGTGCCTTAAGGTCAACAAAGAACAATGGCAAGGGTAAATTGGTGTGTCGTTGCTTGACGTTCCAAATGTTGGTAACTTCATGTCCTTCTTCCGCTAGACTGTGGGTAATTTCTTTGAGGTCAGTGGACGGATGTATGTTTTTTAGGACCACTCGAAAAGTTTTATCTTTTTTGGGTTTGTAGGTGTGGAATTCTGTGTTTTTTTCCATTAGTGCTTTGAGTATTGTACTATACACTTCACTCTTTAATGGCTGTATCTTTACTTGATCGTGTCTTATCGTTTTTGTGATGTAGCTATCTTTAGCCAGTTCATTCAGCAATTGAATCAATGGTTGAATATGTTTGACACCGGTTACATAGATAGGTGGTGGCTTTGGTTCTTTGTTTGTATTGGCTGTCGTGGTCTCCATTTCTTCTGTAGGGAGGTTTTCGTATCTGTTGTGAGTAGGTGTTGGTTGGTCTAGCCAATAGGCTTGCTTTTTCTTTTGAGTCAGTCTATCTCCAGTTTCATCACTGTTTCTGTTTCGCTTCTTGCCATAGTGGACCGTTTGCCATTCATGTTTCTGATGATTTGGTAGTGGGGGATATTCTGCAGGTGATGACTGCTTAGGGTTGTATATTGGTATGTTGAGTGGTGGTTGACTGCAGTACTTTGCAGCATTTGAGTAGGAATTGCGTTGTTGTATATTTTGTTGTGATAGCATAGGTAATGGTATATGCTGATATGGTGTTGTTGTAGCTTGATCCCTAGACAAGTTCATACTTGATGGTATAGTAGCTATGTATGGTAGTGAGCGTAGGCCCTAGGCCGTACTCTAGCAATTTTTATTTGAAGTTCTATTGCAGATGTGTTGTGTTATCTAGGTTTAATGAGTGATATAAGTACTTGCTATTTGTTGATGGTCGATAGTCCGGAGGCGCGCGCCCTGTTGCACTGTCTATGTTCGCGATGGCAGAGCACACTGTGTACGTCCGTATCGCTCAACTTCCGTAGCGGAACTACATCCCATAACACCAACATATTTTGGTGGTCCCGTAGTTACGCAGGAGCACGCTGTTCTTTGAGGTGCTATGCCATAAGCCACGGGTTCGATTCCCGATGAGGTAATTGGAAATTTTTCAAGTACCAGGAAACTTCCTGGTGGGTAAAAGGCGGCCGGCTCGTAAGGCTGATAACCTCACTGCCATCTGTGAACCGATTGTCTAGAAAATATGGCAGCCTCGACATCCCACAACCCTACAGGCCTCCATGGCCCGTTACGGGGATAGCTTTACCTGTACCTTTATAATTACGCTGACCACACGGTCTGGTTTAGCCGGCACAGTTCCATTTTGTATCGTGTTCCGGTTCCCGCTTCCTCTGGATATTAGCGCTTTATCATCCTTGTAAACGTAACAACAAAAGTCTGTCCCCAAAACTGACATTTGTTCTTAAACGTGGCTGTTGTCTACACAGAGTTTCATTTATATTCTTGTGGGTGAGAACAGATGAAAATGAAAATGAAAAAAAAAAAAGAATGGACGTGTGCTCTGATCCTGACTGGGTTCATTTGGTTCTGGACTTTCAGTGCTGTGCTTCCTGTGGGATTTGTGTACCATAAAATGTCGAAACGTAAGTGCGTTTTCAGCAGATTTCCATCCCTTTACTTGTGCGTCGTGTTATTCAATATTTACGATTTCTCGCGGAGGATGAAACGATATTAGTGATCATCTTCAGACCAAGAGACATAATGGTGATATTCAAGCAACATCTTCAACTGCAAAAATTACTTCGTTCTTCAACAAAAATTTCTGTATGTGAAAATAAACTTTATTGTGCTGTCTCAGAATGTACGTTCGCTTATTACTAAGTTAAATACCACTTGCGATTGTGACCTAATGAGAGGTAGTATTCCGGAGTGTCTGGAGAGACTGAGGAAAACTGTGGACGTCCTGAATAAGTTGAAATACTGTTACCCACCCATTGAAACGTGACGTTTGGCCCCCGTTGGTGTCAGGTAAAAGTAAAGTCGTCCCTGTGCTTAATTAATTAAGCCCTACACCATGAAGGCGTATGGGGAAATGGGTATATAGATCCATATTTTCTTGACCTCGGCACTAGTTGAAGGTGAGTGGTCAACTTCACGCACCGGCCGCTTTACCCCCGGGAAAGAGCCCCCAGTATCCTTCGGATATGATGTTTGATGGACCCCAGAGCCGGACTGGACGACATGGAGTAGCGAAAATTGTTGACCGTACCGGGACTCGGACTCCGACTTCTCGATCGTCCAGCTCGTAGCCAGTCGCTATACCGACTGCACTATCCCGGTGGGGTCAAGTTTAAAGACAAAGTTGTCGCTTTGCCGAAACGTCATACTGTGAATGCATACAGGGAGTGGAGACGAAGCTTTTCGCCATCTTAACATAAACACTAGATGATGAAGATTTATGGCTTCACGTTTCGGCCGCTTTTCTCCTGGAGAAAAAGACACCTGATACCTATCAGAACACTGGATGGACCCCATAGCTGTTCTGAAATAGAGAACAAAGAGGAATATTCATGACCTGCATGACCCTGCCGGGGATAGACCCTCTGTCGTCCTACAAATACTCGTAGTTACCACAGGGGCATATTCGGCCATCTGCCGAACACAAGTCAGAAGCGCAACTGCTAGTTCCAGCTTGCATGCTGTAGTCTGCTAAAGTCCACGTGTTTTATGGCCTTTAACTGGAAACAATACGCGATAAGAGGAGAATGTTTATAACGTGACATAAATTCTAGAGCACGTTTTCCCACCTACTCAGCACTTACCGAAATATAGTGTATCTCAAAATTCAGGTACGCTCTATGTAAAGAAGTACTAGGCTACTTGGTATGCAATTTTACAAACGAATTTTGTGTTTAAGCTTTATAGATTGCATTCTGTTGTGTGTATAATAGCTTATGGTTATGACTTGTCAACGCAAGAAAGCGAGATATCTTCGGATGAAGACAGAAACAGATGTTGATATACATTTACTTACTTAATTATTTGCTACATGTTTCGACCTACGATTTAGGTCATCATCAGGCACCGTCTATAATCTGTAACCCAAGTTATTAAAGTTAATTGTCCCAATATGGATCCATATTATGCAATAGGTGTCTGTTGTTGCAAGCGAATACTTATCTATAGAGCAACAGCAGACAACTGTTGCATAATATGGATCCATATTGGGAAAATTAACATTAATAACTTGAGTTATATATCATAGAAAGTACCTGACGACCTAATCAAAGGTCGAAACGTGTGACAAGAACTCTATACTTATATTAAATAAGTAAGATACATATGAACATCTGTTTTCTTTTTTCTTCACCAGAAGATATTCCTCTTAATTGTTGTGTTGGCAGTCATAACCATAAGATATTATTTAAGCTTATTTATCGACTCTTTGTCAGCTGCGTATCATATATAGTTTGTTTGTAGTGGCTCTTCCAGCCCATTAAGGGCCCAGGCCTCTTATTCAGCTCCGTAATCATTTTTCACAGACGGTAGGACTGCTTGGTCGAGTGATCAGCCCGTCACAAGGCCGCTACTTAACACAGGACAACACAAACACAGAATAAACGCATATACACACAAAACAACCATGCCTTGAGTGGGATTCGAACGAGCAATTACATGATAATTACAGATAAGACCACCCAGCCAACTCCGCCCTGCTACGTACGTAGAAAAGCAGAAACATAAAACGCATACAATATTTTAGTTGGTGAGTCTCCAGGAAAGGGACCACTACGTATGATGTCGAATACTAGAATATTAGAATTTACAATTCTGTCCTACTATCCGGCTACAATTTTAAACCTTGCCACTATTACAATCTCGGTGATAGTAGACTATCATCAGCTCTATCGCGAACTACAAGGCAAAACACACGGCATTACCATACAGACGAAAATCGACACATGACCGCCATTTTAATAAATTCTTTGTCGTCTACTGTAAACCTAATACGGATGATATTATTGCAGCTTATTTCTGACAAAACAGGACAACAATTTTAAATGTTTTAACTGCTAACTGCTAATAGTTTCATCAAAACTACCAAATTACATCCATTCCAACAAAATGTCTCTAGCAGTAAAGGCAGATAAAATATTTCTTTTAACATTGCTGGATTCTGTATGGGTTTGAAACTTGGTCTCTGACATTAAGGGAGGAACATAGACTGAGGGTAAGATTTGAGGTTTTCTCGGGGGTGACTATGAATAAAGCAGTCTTCTGGGATGTGGCACCGTGTAGATATTGTGCCACATTCCAGAAGACTGTTTTCTTCATAGACTGAGGGTGTTTGAGAATAGGGTGTTGAGAATATTTGGACCGAAGAGAGATGAAGTGACATGAGGTTGGAGAAAACTGCATAATGAGGAGCTTCGTAACTTGTACACTTCTCCAAATATAGTTAGAATGATCAAGTCAAGGAGGATGAGGTGGCCAGGGCATGTAGCACGAATGGGTGAGACGAGGAATGCATATAGGATACTGATGGGAAAGCCAGAAGGAAGGAGACCACTAGGAAGACCAAGGCGTAGGTGGGTGGACAATATTAAAATGGATCTTAGAGAGATAGGATGGGATGGTTTGGTTTGGTTCGGATTGATCTGGCTCAGGATAGGGACCAATGGAGGACTCTTTTGAACACAGTAATGAACCTTCGATTTCCATAAAATGCTGGGAACTTCTTGAGTAGCTTCAGATTTGGCTTCTCCTCAAGAAGGGCTCAGCTCCATGAGTAAGTAAGTAAACATTGTTGGTTTGCCTCTTGAAGATGGCCAACTAAGGCCGAAACATTTAAAGCAGAAAAAAAAAAGTTTCTGTATATTAAAAATTGTTACACTTGACGTGGTTTTAGTCTGTACGCATTAATGAAATGTAAACATCAGGATGTCCTCTATGAAGACCTACGCAAATATTATTGCTCCGGCCGCTTTGCTGTATCTATGCTGGAACCTGGCTACTGCTCGAGACCCCAGGGCCGGATTTACAGTTGTGGGGGCCTCAGAACAATCAAAATGTGGAAGCTTATATCAGTAACAACAAATTGAGGTCATGAACATTTTTTTTATTTATTTCTTATAACTTTAGCGGATAGAGAGTGTCGCGTGGTCAGCGCAACGAATCCCCATGGCCGTTAATTTCGGTTTTCTAGACCGGAGCCGCTACTTTTCCATTCAAGTAGCTCCTCAATTACTCTCACGAGGCTGAGTGGACCCCGTTCCAGACCCAGTACTTCTCAGAAAATCTGGTAGCACCGGAAATCGGACCCGGGAGCTCTAGATCTGTAGAAAGGAACTCTGACCACTATACCTCAGATGCAACTTCGCCGATAGACGGCGGTCGACCTGTCGGTATAGTTCCCTTGCGGACTAAAACCACGGAGTTTTTTTTTCTTATAATAACTAAAAATTCAAATTGATTTTTCATGATTTTAGAGAAGAAAATATCTCAGTCAAATCCGTGGATTCTATTCGTGTTCTGTGAAGGCCCCGGTCGCTCCCCCTTAAATCCAGCCCTGTGATGCCTGGACACTGTACAATTTCTGTACCAATGGTGACTAGCTCACTCTGTAATTTCTGCACTGGTACTCAGCCTCTGTTTAAAACCCACCCACCTTTTTATGTTAGCTCCCGACTGCCGTTGTTTTCAGTTTTTATACGTATTGGTGCGCTGATAAGGTTTGACCCTTCGCTGTTATACCAGCACCGATGATAAGCCGGACTGTGATCCCCGCTCTGTGAAACACGTCATGATATGCTGGCAAAACGGGCACAATCTTCAATATGTCGCTCTTTCAAATGACAGAAACTGCTATAGCTTTATTGCCAGGCAAATGTGTAGGTGTCACACTGTTTTAGTGAAAACAGCTGACTAACGATATTTTATTGTATGAGTTGTCGGACGGCGAAACTTTTCAGTCCGTCGCGCACCAAGGCTGCTACTACTGGTAAGTCACCGCTGTTCCTCAAACAGCACTCGAGAGTTGTGATAATACACTATATTAGGCTCGTCCGTTATCTTAAGTTTCTTGTTATCAACAAGAGTAGAAAGTCATTTTTCAAAATAATAGACGTAAATTCCAAGTGGACGTTTCTTTTGCGATTTTTACACATATCATTTGGCTTCGTATCAGGTACCGGTACCAATATAGTTACACTATGGACATTGTAGAGCCACAATTTATTATGTTCTTGTATTTCGTTTAATTACATCTAAAAATCGGTGACAGGTAAACCTCAGGTCGCATGATGTCACTGCCAGTTGCGACCCGCGAGTGAATTCCACTAACAAAACACTATAACTATTGACTTTAAAATAATAACCCCACAATATTTTAAACCAATATATGTTTTGTATTCATGCATATAGGATATTGATAGAGAAGTCAGAAGGAAAGAGACTACTGCGAAGACAAAGACGTAGGTGGTTGGGCAATATTAGAATGGATATTAGAGAGATAGGATGGGATGGGATGGATTGGATTGATCTGGCTCAGGATAGGGACCAGTGGAGGGCTATTGTGAACATGGTAATGAACCTTGGGGTTCCATAAAATGCTGGGAAGTTCCCGAGTAGCTGTACAATTGGCGACTTCTCAAGAAGGGCTCAGCTCCATGAGTGAGTATGTTTTATATTCACGTGAAAAAAAAAGAAACATTTGTATTTAAAACGAAAAATTACTCACATATACACATATTGGAGCTCGTATTTTGTTGAAAGGTGTTCGCGATATTTAATATTGTACTATTGCAACAAGATTTGGACGGCCAGCCGGGATGGCGCAGTCGGTACAGCAACTGGCTACGAGCTGGACGGCCGAGGGGTCGGACTTCGAGCCCCGGTAGGGGATCAACGTCGCCCAGACCGGTTCTGGGGCCCACCCGGTCTCTTATTCAACGGGTACTGAAGGCTCTCTCCCCGGGGGTAAAGCAACCGGGTCATGAAGAATACGTGGATCTATACATATATTCCCCCATCTTCATGGCGTAGTTTAGCAGAGGGAAAACTTTACGGTCGGCAGCGCATATCTGAACGCCCGTGCCAAGAATTCTTCGTGATTTTCTGTGTGAACTGGATTGCTTTCAGCTGCTGGAATTGTTTTTCCTTTCCTAGCCTCAAGTGTGGTAACATTGTTCTCATGGTCCAGATACTGGCTTTGGGAGACACGCCGTCAAGTAGGTTTTACGTATCGCGCTATTGTTCGGCAAAGGACAAACAGAATGGTTGTACAGCGACGCTTATCATCGTGAACACTGCAACTACCGATGTACGGTTCTCACGGCTGTGACAGTTGACTGTTACTGTACTGTCATTTGGCTTGTGGCGCCCTGTAGTTAGGAGAGAGAAGCCTGCAAGCTTGCTGCTGCTGTTGGCTTCTTAGGAGACTTACTTATTGACCCTGAACATGGAAGCGATATGTTGCTCCGAAACGTTGGACTCTCCGAACCATACGGCGTTTCAACCCAGAAGAAGCTAGTCATCACTGTGTAATGGAAGAGCTTCTATTTTGGCAGACGAGAATTCCCATATATGATCACATAGTAAAAGAAGTAAGAAACGCAACGGGAAGGAATATATGAAAGGGACGGCGGTTTCACAAGTACAGCTGATTGTTCTCAACGATATCTCAGTTCGGTGGTGTTCTCTATCTCTATCTCTGTATGCCTCTACAGCATTTGGGGCCTTGGCCCTTTTTTTTTCAGTTTCTTAATCCAATACAGTTGGTAGGACTCCTTGGACGGGAGGCTGCTACCTACACATGACAACACAAACACAGATAAACGTACAGAAACATATGTGTCTCGAGTGGGATTCGAACCCACAACACCAGTGTTCGCGAGCGAAGACTGTGCGGCCACTGTGATCAGCCGGTGGTGTTAGTGACGGATAGAATCAGAGTATGGTAGTGTTAGTCAGGTTTTTCGTGATTAATTGTGCCCTAAAGTCGTTGTTGAAACTTGAGCTTTTCAAAGTAGATGGAGAGTAAGATAGTTTATTATTTGTACTAAGGGAATGCTGTTCGCACCATTTGTAATGATAATATCTCTGTTTTAAAAGAATACAAATTGGATTGAATTTATTATTAGTATCTGCACTAAAACTTATAGGGCGAATTTGGTTCATATCTGTCTATAAACGCCTATGTTACACAAATATCAATTTGAACTGCATCGATCTTCTGAAAATCGACTTATCTCACAAACTTGCACAGGACGCAGGTTATAAATTTTTTTAAGGACTAAAAATTATTTGAAATATTTTCAGTATGGCTAGGATTTAAGGAAGTACGAAAAAAAATTCTGACTGACCAGTGCATCTTGATGCAGTTCGTTTGGCAACAGCGTATTTGCCTCTGCAGTAGATGAATATGAAGGCCAATAGCATATGCAAATATAGCAAAGTATGTGCACACCTCTCCGTGTTTGTTAAGCCGTAACATTGCTCATATTACCGAATGTTGCCTCTGACTGGCTAGCTTTCCTATTTCATATTCTGAGGTTTGCTTTTTGGCTCAAGGTATCGGTTATTTCCCTCAGTCCCTGAAGGCGAATATGGGATAGTACAAGTGGCTTGAAATAGTCCATACTGCTTCCTGTCGACTCCTTCCCAATTCATTATTCAGAATCGTCGTCCCATAACCTGGTCCGTGGAAAAGACGTGAAGGTAGTGAGAAATTAACGAATAACATATAAGATTAAACAGAGGAGTTGAGTTTCTTTTATTGCTAGTGGGGTGGGACTAAGTTCCTTGTACTGCGGCTAATTCTGGACTATTGTATCAGCCCAAGATGATAGGTGAGGGTGATTGTGGAGCAATTAGTGGAATGAAGATTGGCAGAGGAAACCGAAGTACTCGGAGAAAACCTTCCCCAGCACCACTTTGTCCACCACAAATCCCACTTGACCAGACCCCGGGATCGAACCCGGGCCGCCGCGGTGGGAAGCCAGCGACTAACCGCTTGAGCTATGGCGCGGCCCATGAGGAGTTGAGTTACTTTTTATTGCTACCAAATTCTTATCAGTTTAAGAATTTATCATCTGCAGATAAATAATAATCCAGCGGATTTTCATGCAATTAAAGCAGATCTACTTTCTTGTATTTTTTTTTTTTGTACAAAGCTGATTAAATAAAGCCACAATGAGGATAGCATATCAGTCAATGCATATGTTTTATCTTGGACGTAACTCAACCTGTTCCTTTGAAATTCGATATTAGAAGGCCCACAGTGGACCTCCTAGTCAGTTAAACCCCAAAATTTACCAATGAGGATATAGATTACGCATTTGTCTGGTTTAAAATAGAACTGCTTTTCTTACAAAAATTAATAGACGAGTGAAAATATTCATTCATTCATCAGTAATCTGTCAAGACGACAGGTCCAAAGTCTCTTCCAAAAGAGTTCCTACACTTGGTGCGATCTAGAGCTTTCTCCTTCAAATGAAAATATCCTCTTCTGTCCCTAACGTCATCCAGCATCTTCTTACGTCTTCTTCCTCGTCTTCTGGTCACTTCTGTCCGCCCCTCTATCTTTCCTTCAATAACTTCTTTTAGAAGGCAGTTTCTGCGTAAAACATGACCAATCCAATTAGCCTTCCGTTTTCTTATTTCGTGTAGGTTATTCCTCTGCTCACTGATTCTAATTAACACTTCTTCATTTCTCACATAATCGGTCCAGCTGATCTTCTCCATCCTTCTCCAACACCACATTTCGAAGCAGTTAAAAAATAAAGCTCAATAAAATCTATAGCTTTGTTTCAATTTTTTTTTTCCAATATCACGCGTCAACTTTTAACAAAATTTAAGGAATTTAACATATTCTTCTTCTGACTCTGCGCAGTGTCATATCTGCAGAATGATTACCTTCTCAACGATTGGTATCTGCAATAAATAATCTTTATATCAGATTTGAGTAACTATCTACCAGAATACCACGAATCACAAAAGGCAGTAATATTAAGGCCAAAGAGATATGCAAAATATCCTATCTAAGGACGTGTTGTTTTCAAAAAATTCCTTTAGCAAATGCATAGCTATTTTTCTTCATTGGCCAGGATTGCATTCTTCCTAAATCGCTGCTGATAATTACGCCTATGCGATCATTCATTGTTACACACCCAGTGAGTTCTGTATTTAATACATCGCTGTTAAGTAATCAGACAAATAAGGAAAAATCTACAATACTCTATTTGGTACAACCCATTCCCCCAGTTTTATTTTACCCTACCGGCTCAATCATCAAAGTGGTAATATATCAAGCCTATATTTCTTTATGAAATACGGAAAAATATGCTAGAAATGGATGGTAGAGAAATAGCCTGTACAAGATATGTACTCAGCTGGGCTAGCTGAGTACACACAGGTGGGACTGTGGATCATATAACATAGAATAATGATCACTTAATGATTATTAACTGCTCAGGTAGTAGGCTATACTACCATGGATGTATTTTGTCATTCTTGAGTTATTTCATCAATGGAAGAATGCTGTCGTCTCTTTCATGTACTATCCCAGCATTCGCCCGGAGGGACAAAGAGTAGTCATATAAAACCTCTATCAGATTAGCCGGAGCCTTTGCAGGAATCTGAACCGACTAAGTCTCCCTACTTACCGTTACACTACACTACCTACTACTTACTTACCTACCTACCTACCTACCTACCTACCACTCGGCGCTACAACCCTGGGTGAGCCTTGGCCTCCTCTACAACCAGTCTCCACTGCTCTCTATTCCTCGTCTTCTCTATCCATCCTTTCACATTCACCTTCTTCAGGTCGTTCTCAACATCGTCTGGTCATCTCATCCTGGGTCTTCCTTTTCTTATTTTGGAATAGAGGCTTCCTTTTAACATTCTCTTTGGCATTGTATTATATTTCATTCTTTCGACCACTCGGCGGTACAACCCTGGGTGAGCCTTGGCCTCCTCTACAACCAGTCTCCACTGCTCTCTATTCCTCGTCTTCTCTATCCATCCTTTCACCTTCACCTTCTTCAGATCTTTCTCAACACCGTCTAGCCTTCTCATCCTGGGTCTTCCTTTTCTTATTTTGGAATATAGGCTCCCTTTTAACATTCTCTTTGGCATTGTATTATCTTCCATTCTTTCGACATACCCCAATCATCTTATCTTCTCCTTTCAGTAATGTGTTTACCTCTTCATTGTATCTTATCCTCCATATATTGTTTTCCATTACTGGTCGTTATATTTTGCTTATTGTCGCGTTACCCATGCAACGCCGTTGCGTTTCCCAGGTAACCTACTTCTGAGAAACTAGTTATCACGTGTCTCCTAGGTAACGCGACGAATAACTTCCACATAGGTCTCGGGTTCAACGACTATTTATTGAACACACTCTTTTACACCAGCGAGTACAATTATTATCACTGCTTCTGCGATTCCATTCGCTCGATCCAACTAACTCGGCGAATGCTAGACTTCAGCTGACTCCAGCGGCTGCTATATTTCAACTGACTGCTGTCTCAAGTCAAAGTCACATTGCGACTGACGGTCAGTCAGTCTGTCTGTCTTGAGCCCCGGCTGAGACTCATGACCATATGTTACTTTTTAAATGAAAGTTACTGTCCTGTCCATGTGGGGCGTCCTCTCTGACGAGAGGTCGGGTCTGTCAATTATTAGTCATAGTCGATAGTATTAGTCCATTGTCACTGTGCCCACTTATTAACAATTGAGTCTTAATCTAGTATGTATAATATATACAAGGCCTCTGTCAGTCTAGGCTCAGTACAGCAGACTATGCCCTATTTCTAGTAATATTTGCTACACGGCAGTCTAGTCGCTTGAACGGTGGTATGCCTGACCGCCGCCAAGTTTAAGCCTCTTATACTTTCTGTGTCGGGCTTCGCCTTGTCCGATGTTGCGAACATTCTCATTATTGTGATTTTGTATGACTTCTGTTTGTTTCCTGCATAATTTTGTTATATAGTCATATATGTACGGGATTTTGAATGCCATGCGCAAATCGCGGACCGGTGTGCGCCTTGGAAGGGAAATGATGCCCCCCCAAACTTCTGTCTCAAGTCAAAGTCAAAGTCACATTGCCACTGATGGTTGGTCAGTCTCTGTCTGTCTTGGTGTCGATGTTTCGTCTTATATGAAAGTTACTGTCCTGTCCATTTGGGGCGCCCTCTCTGACGAGAGGTCAAGTCAAAGTCAAAGTCACATCGCGACTGACGGCCAGTCAGTCAGCAAGTCTTGGTGTCGAGCCCCATCTGGGGCTCATGACTAGATATTTTTTACTCTTTGACAGTTACGGTCTTGTTTTTGTGGGGCGCCTTCTCTGACGAGAGGACGGGTTTGTCTTTTGTATATGCTGCTGGCTCTTGCCAGTGCAGTCTTTCTCGGGTCCGAGTCTCCTGGTACTCGCAACCATATTTTACTGTCTCAGATTTGAATCTTCCCTTTTCGTCGCCTCCTACGACTCGCAGGTTCACGGTGGAGGTATTCGACCCCGCCTCCACACGGGTTTGACTGTACTGACGAGAGGTCGGAGTCAGAGAGTCAGAGTCAGAATCAGTTACTTTACGACTGGCGGTTTACCGCCAATCAGTTCGTCTTGGCGTCAGACCCCTTGAGGCACGACCAGAGATTCTTTTTCCCAACTGAACTCTTGCGGTAATAGTCCTTATGTAATATCCTCTCTGACGAGAAGATGTGTCTGTCTCTTATGAATACACTCGACCTTTCGTCAAGTGTATATTTCGCACACATAATGTATTATCGAAAACTCTTCCTTTTTACATACAAGTCCCCTGTCAGTACAGGCTTTACAGAGCAGATCATGCCTAACTTACAGATCTTATGCTACAATGAAAACTTAATCATTTGAACGGTCATAAGCTTGACCACGGCCAAGTTTAAGCTTCTTATATTTTCTGTGCCTGGCTTCACCTTGTCCTATACCGCGGACATGTTCATTATCATGGTTTGTATGACTTCTGCTTGTCGTCTGCACAATTTTGTTTTATAATCGTATACATACGGAAAGTTGAAAGCCGTGTGCAAGTCGCGGACTGGTGTGCACCTTGGAAAATTTCCAATGGTGCGCAAAACCTTGTTTTGCATGCGCTGCAATTTTAAGTGGTAGGTTTCTGCCGCTAATTCCCAAGCGAGACAAGCGTAAGTCATTACTGATCTCATCAGTGCCTTATAGAGGGATAGTTTAATGTTTGCATTTAAACGCTCACTTCTGAATAGGGAGTAGATTCTAATAAATGTTCAGAAAGCCTTGGCTTCAATCATTTCTATGTGAAGTCTCCACGTAATCATCTAATCGAAGATTACGCCCAGGTATTTTACATGACTGACGAAGGAGATATTCTGCCCATTCAGTGTAAGATGAGTCTGAGGGGGCCTAAGTCTATGAGAGAAGTAGATTGCCTGAGTTTTATCTTATTATCTTATTAATGTTTTGTGTACTTTCACTGTTTATATCTTTATCGGACTTTGCATTTTATGTGAAATTCGTGTTTTTTTTTCTATTTCGTGGCCGCGTGAAAGATTTTATTGTGGTCATTAAGGGGGGGGCTTAGGGCAACGTTTTCTGTCATTATCATAACTTTGTTGGTGTACCGATCGTGTGATGCGCATTATAGTCCTGTCTTTCGATAGTCTTGGGCATTCCGAAACAAAAAGATGATATCCCCGGACACCGACGTTTACCATCAAGAAAGTATGCTGTTCGATGTACGTGCATTTGATTTATGATTGCACCAGAACTCAGTTGTGCTAGTGAAAAGTGAAGCGGGGCAATTTGGAAGTGCTAGAGGTATACCAGGCACCTAGTGAGGTCACTGAAATAAAGTGCAAGGCGTACTCCGTGTAAAACATCTTTGATGATTTGTCATAATCCGAGTCAGCATTAAGGCTCGGCCACATTACTCGTGCTCGTGCTCGCCAGGCTTGTGCTCGTCGGGAGACTCGTCTGGCTTTTTACTTGCGCTCGTAAATCTTCGTCCACACTACTTCAGTTGCTCGCCAGGCTTCGGCGCGTGAGGATCCGTATATTTACTCGTAGTGTGTATAGGCTGTAGTCGTATTTTAACTTATTGGTTATAGTTTTTAAATAAAAAATTAAAAATTTGCTTGTCTCGTGACTTGTCATAACGTCCACATTACTCGCGAGCATAGCGAGTCACACGAGCACGAGCACGAGTAATGTGGACGCGCCTTTACTGACAGATATACGAGTATTTTTGTTTAAAATAAACTAAGAAGGGAATATATTTTGTCAACGAAGATCTGTGGTGAGCGAGTTAGGTATGCACAGTTAATTATATTATAAAACCGCGGTCAATATGTACAGCTGTGTCTTGAAAAATTTTCAAGAAAACTAAAACACTTTCGATGTCAACAGTATCACGGCAATATAACAATATTTTAAGCATGGGCATTTTCTTCTGACAAAGGAACACATTCGTTCCGATGTATATAATGATCTCTTACTCATACCACTCTTGCTTGCATGGCGGTTACACGTAGTTGTGCAGACGTCTCCTAGTTGTGCTATAAACTAAACTCCGTGGCCTGTAGTCCGCAAGCGAATTATACCGACTGAGCGACCGCCGGTTGTCGGCGAAGTTAGTGCCAAAAGCCTCTGTGGTCTAGTGGTCAGAGTTCCTGGCTACAGGTCCTAAAGTCCCGGGTTCGATTCCCGGCCCTACCAGATTTTGTTAGAAGTAGTGGGTCAGGAACGGGGTCCACTCAGCCTCGTGAGGATAACTGAAGAGCTACTTGAATGGAAAAAGCGGCTCCGGTCTAGAAAACTGAGATTAACGGCCGTGGGGATTCGTTGCGCTGAGCACGTCATACCCTCTATCCGGTAAAGTTGGCACTTAGTTGTACCATCGAAGATAAAATAGTATTTTACATTTATTTGAATATATTTGTATATTTGTATTTACGGCGACAGTTCCGTGTAGGTGGATTTAATTTAATTTAATTTAATTTAATGAGGTTTGCATTCCTGTCCAGTGGGTACTGAGGACTCTCTCCTTTGAGGTAAAGTAGCCGCGCTGACCTCGGCAGCCCATACACGTACGAGTCTGGCTCGCGAGTCCGGCTCGGCGAGGATCCGGGCTCGGATTAATTTCACCACACACGTATGAACGTGGCGACCGACATATGAACGAGTTTGGCTCATTGGAACCCGAGCCGAGTCAGACTCGTACGTGTATGGGCCCCCTAAGGGTTTTCGTGATCCTTTCAGGCAAATGGTGGGGTAGTATCGCCATCAGACCACGACTGCTTCCTTCCGGATCCTTGCAATCCGTTATCCGTCTGTCGTCTTATATTGTCAAGCCCTTCACAGTGTCCTAAAATAACGCAGAAAAGAAGAATGCATAGAGCTCTGTGTCGATTAATTTTACGGTCTCACGTGCAACACTATATTCTACAAGACTTGTTAAACGATATTGACTTTAAGAGTTCATCACTACATGTTTAAACCAACGTGGTCATCATCAGGTGTTAAAATTATTGGGCGAGGAAACTGCTGCCTTCTGTTGCTGCTTGCGTTGTCAATATGTAAGTTCTCTCGATGCGCATATGTGTTTGGTTTAGTGCAAGGGTCTCCAAACTACGGCCCGCGGGCCACATCCGGCCCGCGAAAGAATTGTGCAGAAATGCGCCAATTGAACTATTTTTCCAATGCGTACTGGTAAAAAACATACTTGTTCATAGATTTCAAATTCATTAATTAAGATTGTGTTTAAAATATATTTATATTCCATATTATGTTAATATTAGCTGCTACTGTCTGTTGTCATTAATATACGATAATTTATTCTCACATACTTTGTATTTAGTTTATGTAATTCTGTGCTTTCAATAAAACTCATATACCTAGAGTTATTAATTTATCATTTTATCCGGCCCGTTGAAAGTGCTGAATTATCTAATGTGGCCCGCGTTTCAAAAAGTTTGGAGGCCCCTGATTTAGTGGGTTGTGTTCTCTCCTGTTGTGTGTTGTGCTGCGTGTTTGTTTTCGAATGCATAGAGCTTTGGTTCCTCTTCTCACTCGCCTTCATATCATGGCAGTTAAGCACAGGGATTGCTTTACGTCTACAGATACATAAGAGGCTCAGGAGAGCATGTTCACAATATTGTAAAGCTGCTCTTTCTTTCATTTTCTGTAATCGACTGGCAGAAAAAATGCACTTGTTTTTCTTTTGAGGATTGTTGCTCATTCAGTTGTTTTAAAACGCTAAGTCAGTCTAAGATTACGCAGGGTCTGCTGACGATTGCGGTATGACAGAATATTTTAAATGATGAAGTGGCTTTCCCCTTTCCGAACGAACTATTTAGGCGTTTCCATGGAGGAATTGAATGAAGCCATGGAAAGATACGTATTTCTATCTAGCATTCGAATCTACTGCGCATGTATGTAAAGTCAGCACGAGGAAATAAATGCATTGTATTAAGAGATTACATCATCATAAAGTCATCATATTCATCATCATCAACATCAAGGTTTGGACCTTCAAAGGTATGGCGTCCTCTTACAGAAATTGTTAATCTCTCCGCGTAGTTTCGAGAGACCGGTTGGGAATAAAATGCATCGTATTTCCATACAATGAATTAAGACCCCATTCTTACCATAAGGCGTGTCCAGTTATTTTCATTATTCATAATTTTATCGTTTACAGTAAATTAAGTTTAGTTTCTTTAAAACCCCTGTACTCTTAATTTTGTCTTTGAATGTATATCCAGCCACATTTCTGAGAAATGTCATCTTCGTAGTTCCTATTCTTTGTCTTTTTTTTCTGTCAGTCTTCATATTTCAATGATGTACGTTAGTGCTGCAATGCCTGTAGTTTTATAAACTCTTATCTGTAGTTTTCCTAGGCTTTTCATCCACCAATCTTAACATTTTCCAACATATTCTACCATAGTACTACAATAGTCAATAAGTTCGTGGAATGGCCGCAACGCGTCATACGGGAATTTACTGCCAATGTGTTTCAGCAATGTTTTCAACAGCTATATCAACGTTGGCAGACTTGCATAGCGGCCAACGGCAACTATTTTGAGGGCCGATATGGATCTGCATAAGTGTATATGAATACCTTGTAATATGATGCGATAAAACCACATTCCACGAACTTAATGACTCTACCACAGATGAAAATTAATACAGCGATGAGATGGAAGCTCTAAAATTCAATAATTTCGTGTTCCCCTAGCAACGAAATATCGAGCGTTAATACGTTGCATGAATGTAAGTTATGTTATAGGTCACGAATTAGCGAGCAGTCATTTGTTTCAGTGTGTTGTGCCTATTCTGTGAGTACGGATAATATTTTGATGTAGATATGTAAGATGTAGTGTACAATATAAAAGAGACAGTATAAGGTTGACTATTTGCGAGTGTTATTTCTGGGAGATGGTGTTAACATTAGTTTCAGCGTATCGTTCGATAACATATAGAACCGGGAAGGAATACATGAGAAAACAAGAGAAGTTCGTAGTACGAAAGTATATAACAAATTATCAATCTTCATACTGGATTCTCAATTAGATTTACACTGGTGAGATTAAATTTGCATAGTTTTATCTTTGACTCTTTAATCTGAAATGAAAAGTGTAGCGTAGTTGGTTGAGGCACTATGCTACAAGCCGGAAGGTCGCGGGGTCAAGTCCCAATAAGGTCATTGGATTTTTTTCAATTTACCTAATCTTTCCAGCCGCACTATGACCCTCTGGTTGACTCAACCTCTAACAGAAATGAGTACCAGGAATATTCTTGGGGGTAAAGGGCGGCCGGCGCGTAGGGCTGACAAATCTTGCCACCATCTATGAGCCGAATGTCTAGAAAATGTGGGAACCTCAACATTTCACAACCCTATGGGCCTCCACAGCCTGTTACAGGGATACTTTTACTTACTTACATATCTTAGAATACATGGCATTACATCCCAGAAGATACTCGTAATACTCTTCATAGTCACGCTGTGAGAACCTCAAATCCAAAATAACACTCTAAATTATTCAGTGCTTTGCATCCAAAACTCAAACTTACTGTAGAAGATGGCCGCGCCATAGCTCAAGCGGTTAGTCGCTGGCTTCCCACCGCGGCGGCCCGGGTTCGATCCCGGGGTCTGGTCAAGTGGGATTTGTGGTGGACAAAGTGGCGCTGGGGCAGATTTTCTCCGAGTACTTCGGTTTCCCCTGCCAATCTTCATTCCACCAATTGCTCCACAATCACCCTCACATATCATCTGGGGCTGGTACAATAGGCCAGAAGTGGCCGCAGTACAAGGGACTTAGTCCCACCCCATTTACTTACTTACTTACTTACTCATGGAGAAAAGCACAATAGACCATTGTAGGTCACGGTGCAAGGGCCGAGAGGCCTACCCCTCATACATTCATACTCATGGAGCTGAGCCCCTCTGGAGGAGCTGCCAATTCTGCAGCTACTCAAGGATTAGCCAGCATTTTATGGAACCCGAAGGTTCATTACCGTGTTCACAAGAGCCCTCCACTGGTACCTATCCTGAGTCAGATCAATCCAATCAATACCATTCCATCCTATTTCTCTAAGTTCCATTTTAATATTGTCCACCCACCTACGCCTTGGTCTTCCCAGTGGTCTCTTTCCTTTTGGCTTTCCCACCAATATCCCACCCCACTAACAATAAAAAAAATACTGTAGAAGATGTAAGTAATAACAAAATCATTATCTATATTTAACTATCACTAAGTACTCAGAACGGCCGGTCACAGTAGCCGAGCGGTCTAAGGCATGCACTGTCTTCGCTCGCTCGGCAGCCGAGATCGTGGGTTCGAATCCCACTCAGGGCATGGATGTTTGTGTGCGTTTTTCTGTGTTTGTCTACAGGTAGAGGCCTTGCGACGAGCTGATCACCCGCCCAAGGAATCCTACCGTATGTGTGAGATCTAGTAAACCGAAGTGAAACGGAGAGTTTCGTGGAGGTAGGCCTAGGCTCAAATTGGGGCTGTAGCGCCACAGGAAAAAAAGAAAGTACTCAGAACAATTATAATTCCGTATTATCACAAACCTACTTTGAGAGATTCGACTATTCCAAATTGACCATGCAATCCGCAAGAGCATAAAAATCGAACTACCTAATTAACAGACCGGATAAACATCTTATTTCCGCAGAAGGAAAATCCAAGGACCTTGGAATATCGATACTTAGTTCACGAGCACCAGTGCATATAGACCACCTAAGGACATGCCACAAGACGTGGTTAAATGGGAATAAAAAGAAGTCAAATGACCTATTTTACGGTGCATTGTCTTCCGCATTGTTCCATGCAAGATACCAATGGTTAAGCTTCTCTACTTCATTGGGCTTTTATACGGTGATAATTTTAATGTCAATAGTATTTTCGGCATAGATCAGTAAGTCGATTTTAATTATACCTCCACTCCCCCACTCGTATTCGTGGCGTGGTGCTTAATTAAACACAAGGACAAGTTTACTCAATTAATTTATGTAAAACATAATGTTAAGTTTCTTTTTACAATCGAACGCCCCTAAGATGGAGATATATGACAGAAACATCTCTGGCTTTATGATTACTTATTAATAAATAAAAAGGCTGGATGTACTGGATGGTGCCCTTGTGCATCGGTAATCATGACTTCTATTAAAAATAGTGAGATGCTTTTATCATTTTAGTATCTGATTTTATGCGCCTGTGTACATGGTCGAACAGTTTATTTAATATAAATTTTATACACTTGCAGGTCGGATCCGACTTGAAACATTAATAACGCAAGATAATAACTATCAGAAATGCATTTTCTTTTTGCAGTTTTGTGGTTTTTATGTAATTATATATATATATATAGCTATCCCTCTAAGAGGCCGTGAAGGCCCATAAGGTTGTGAGACATAGAGGTTCCCACATTTTATCTAGACAATCAGCTCATAGATGGCGGTAAATTTGTCAGCCTTACGCGCCGGCCGCCCTTCCCCCCCGGAATCTTCCTGGTACTCGTTTCTGTTAGAGGCTAAGTCGATCTCAATGCCATAGTGCAGCTGGAAGGATTAGATAAACTGAAAAATCCACCTCATCGGGACTCGAACCCGCTACCTCTCGGCATGTAGCATAGTACCTCAACCAACTACTCTACCGCCTGCCTCAATTATATATGACACCTTGTTATGAGCCTTTTAGTGACGCAAACGGTAGTGGAACTGAGTACAACTGTAGAAATGTGACAGTAATCAGAGATAATTTAAAGTAAATTACTCGTAGGATATTACGTAATACAGAACACCGTGAGTTATGCAGGCCAGTATGGTTAAATCTATGAGGTTATGATGAAATAATGAGATTTAAGAGAAACTTGAAGGTTGATCTTGGGGTTTACAGGTTGCGAAGAAAAATTCCACAGTATCGCGTGCAGTTATTAGCATTGGTATAACACTGTTGAACCTTCTGTCGGCTGCCAGAGAACTGGCAGGAAACGAATGGCCGGTGATGGCGTTGCGAAAGTGAAGGCAAATACACGGCAAGAACCTTGAATGCCATGCGCAGATTTCTGATTAAGCCAGCTAGACTTATGTGATTATGCTGTCATGTTTACAGCGGCGGCTTTCATTTCGTAACTGTGTGATTCCAGTTGGTTCGGGGACCATCAGCTGCCGGACGTTTGCCAGAGCCCGCCTTCCCGGCTGACAGTTGCGGCAGTGTTCGAATAACGAATATTCTCGACAGCAGAGCCGGTTTCTGAAAGTCGCACACATCATGTTTGCGAAGAGGTGAGGATGCGAACCACTTTCTCTGTCGTTGCCTATTATCTAGCAAGACTTGTACTGCAGTACAGTATTTAATATTTTATTTGCTTTCTGTTCTCTTTTGCATACCTCAACGTTCTTGATGGACATGCATTGCATACAAAATGTTGAAAATATAGTTCACAGGCTTTAAATGGTTATAGTACTCATTTAAATGAATAAAAAGGTCCCAGTCAACGTATGTCCAGAAACCAATGTCTGCTGAGATTGGGCGAGTTTTGTATTTGACTGGATACCAAGGTGGGCAAATTAAGCGATCAGCTCTTAGGACCAATTATCTTATTCAGCAGACTAACAGGTGCAGTGTACCATCGTTTTTTGACGAATGATTTACCAATACTCTGGGAACATGTACCTCTTCATCAACTACAACCATGTGGTTCATGGATAATGGTGCACCAGGTCATTTTCTCTGCATTGTAAGACAGCACCTGAACCAGACTAGTGAACAGTGGACAGGATGTGGAGGCCCAGTCAGCTGGCGTGTATGATTCCCTGACCTTAAACCCCTGGATTTTTTAATGTGGGACGCCTGAAGACTTTGGAATGTTTAACACCAATCAATGACTTGGAGGTATTACAGCAACGAATAGAGAATGCCAGTCAGGAGATTGAGTGAAACCAGGAATTTTCAACAGAATGCGCGCCTCTGTGTGACGAAAAGCTGAAAGTTATGTTGAAATGCATGGGAACCACACAGAGCATCTGCTGTACAGATTAGACGAACATCTCTCGTATCTCAGCAGACATTGATTCCTGGATAGATGTTGACTGGGAAGTTTTTGCTCATTTAACTGAGTACTATATTCCCTAAATCCTGCAACCCATTTTAACACGCTGTATATAAACTTATGCCCCCGAAGCTAATCGCACTAATGTCAAACTGCAGACTCTATGTCGTTAAAACAGCACCGCATAGAAAATTATTTTATGTGAAAGTTGAAGATCTTAATCAAATTATATGTTATGGAATGTCTCGTGCGATGACGCTTCTTGGGATAATAAACTTGATTTCAGCTTCATGTAAAGTAGATGTATATTTAACCGATGCTGACAAGTGTAACACACATGAAGGGTGTGAAAAATGCTTCCGCCTTTTTGGTTGGAAAACTAAAGGGAAGAATTTATTTCAGATGCCTAGGCTCAAATGGAAGACCATTAGTAAAATAACTCTAAACGAGACATTGGATCACATAATATGTGGAGAATTTCTTGACCTTCTGATTGACTATTAGCTTTTCTGACCAACTGCATTACATCAAATGTGTAAACTACGGCACGTTTACAATTAGTCACTCGCACACCGATCCAGCTAGCTTCAATTTTTAATTGTGCAGATTCCATAAAGTCGCGGTACGGTGGTCAGCAATTCTTATTTGGGGGGGGGGGGGTTGGGATATTACCTCGAACCCCAGCTATACTGACTTCCGTTTTCTTTGTTTACCCATTACCTTCAAGCGAATGCTGGAATAAACCTTAAATGGCTGCAAACATTTGTTTTGAGTTTGTTTTTATTTCATGATTCACATCCTACTATTCGGCGTTCTGTAGCACTGGTGCCCCGTTAAATAATTAATAATTAATAATTCAGTATGCAGATGCCATGAGATATGCTGTGAAAATGACAGAACCGATTTCCCGAGCTGGCTGTAGTACTTCACTCAACCTCCTTAAAACTTGATCCAGTAGAGTTGAATTAATGTCGCGTTATTATGACACGCAACCACAGCACCCACACAGAAGACTGTGTGTATGTATGTTTGTGCACCAGCTTTATTTTCCTTTCTCCTCTCCCCTTTTTCTTTTCCTGCGGGACGTGGTCTTATTTCAACAACTCCGTTGTATAGAATCTTCATTCAGATATGCGAAACAGTATTCATCTAGTCAAGAAACTCCATGCTTTGATGGAACCGGAAGATTCATAAATGTGTTTATAAAAGCCCCCCCCCCAAAGTTAAACCCTATCTAAGCCAGCTGAATCTAGTCCACGTCATCTTAAGAATACAACACGTCTTTTTAATTCATATCAAATATGGGGAATTAATGGAATTTGCGTTGTGCTTCCGTGAAAAAATGCTGTTTGTACCATCAGATATTCATATCCTCAGTTAAAGAATGAACATTCATGACAGTTATAACACAACGAAGATCTCTTAGCATGATGTATCACTAACAAACTCTGCCGAGCAGACTCATGTGACAATAACGCTATCGTTCCTTATTCAAATTTGGATCCCACTACCGCATATTCTGTCAGTTTTCGTTTTGATGTCCCCCTTTCTGTATGGGAATGCAGGAATAGTGGCTGGCAAGAGGTCACAACCGCCCTCTTTCAAGTTCTCAGCATCCATGAGCATACTCACCTCATCGAACGCTCTATAACTTACCGGATTAAACGTTGCCGTTTAAGAACGTAATATTCAATCATCTACTAACACTGCTCTCTTAGCTGCCCGCTGACCTATTTATCAAATGCCCCCAATTGACGATTACTGCTGTCAAAATATACTAGTATATTCTTTCTGTAGTGTAATGTCATTTTATCTTCCGTGTACTCCTACTCGTACTTGTAACTGGTTGAGAAACTTCTTTCATGGAACCGGAAATATATCACCATGTTCACAAAGTTCTACCGTTGAACCCTATCCTGAGGAGTTCAGCAAATACCGTTACACATTACAACTTCAAGATTAACTCTATTAGCATTTCTCGATATGCATATGTCTCTAAAGCGGTTTCCTTCACTGAAGTTTTTTGATTAGCATTGTGTATGCGTTGTTCATGTCCCTATGCGTACCCACCTGTCGTACCCCTCCCATCCTTCTAGATGCATATACCAGTACAGATATACTCAGGTAGGAAATACACTCTTCGTCTATCCCTCTCACTGGGTTTGTTGGTTCCCCTATTGTTACTTTCCGTCTGCATGCGCTGGGACTAGCACATGCTAAGAACACTGTTGAAGTCTTATACAGTACAATCCCTGTTATCAGGCATGGAGTATGCTGGTTGTATGAGAAAATCTTACAGAAAGCTAACTAAAAATCTGAAGGTCTTCGCTTTTGTTCTTACGTGGATGTCTTCCTTGGCTACACAGCGGGAACTTCAGGGCAAATGATTTCGGTTGCATATGAGGCTACCACACGTTTAACTAGCAACTACTGCAATGACCTGTGAAAGGGAGGACGGTAGCTCCGCCAGTGACGGCTAGAAGGACTATCCCGTGGTGGGTTAACGAAGGAGAATCGCAAATTTTGGTTTTGGATTAACTTACAAAATGGTAGATTATCTCTGAAAATTTTCCGATTGGATAAGAATTACAGATCCTTCGATACCGGATATCCAGGAATTGCTACATGTTATGGCAGTTCTCCTATTGTTGCGCCAGAGCTATACTGTTAATGAGTTTGACACACGAAATCTGTAAATTTCTTTTCGTACCTAACGAAGAAACAAATACATATACTATATCAAACATGTGACTTTGACATACATTACGATACTCAGTACATCTGATTTATAAGCTATCATCCTCCTTGACTTGATCATTCTAATTATACTCTTCTCCAAGTATAACTAGAATGATCAAGTCAAGGAGGATGAGATGGGCAGGGTATGTAGCACGAATGGGGGAGACGAATGCGTATAGGATATTGGGGCGAAAGCCCGGAGGAAAGAGATCCCCTGGGAAGACCAAGGTGTAGGTGGGTGGATAATGTTAAAATAGGCCTTAGAGAGATAGGATGGGATGGTGTGGATTGGATTGATCTGGCTCAGGATATGGACCAGTGGAGGGCTCTTGTGAACACGGTAATGAACCTTCGGGTTCCATAAAATGCTGGGAAATTCTTGAATAGCTGCACAATTGGCGGATTCTCAAGAAAGGCTCAGCTCCATGAGTGTGTAAGTAAGTAAGTAATTTGTTACAGCTCTGTTAGAGTGCTGAGAAACGCAAATGGATTAGATATAAAAAAAAAGTTGTTACATGGAAAGCTCATACCTAAGCACCTATTCCATTCAATCCATGTACATATGCGGCTCCTGAACTTTTTAAAAATGTCATATGCAGCTCTGATATTCATTAAATTTTGATATCGCTGATATATAACCTCTGCAACTGAAACACTGTTATTAACAACAACAATAATGATAATAAATAAGGACACTGTCCTTAGATCCACACACACAAGCTGTTGAACTGCTCAGGCAGAAGATCATGATGCTCCTCATTAAGTCAGCCTGTGGAGATTCCTACTGCCAGTGGAACCAATGTATCTAGAGCTTAAACACATAATAGATAACATGTATCCATATTAAAGTGGTTCAGAATATTTTCCCAGTGTGCCATGTCTTGATGCAGGCCTAGGATAAGAAGATGTACTCTGTTGGTGATTGGTGCAACGCTTGTCATCTTTGCTGTGACAGTTGTGGGAATGTATTTAGGCCTTCACTCCAATGATGAAACACCAGAAAGTTCACTAAATCCACCAGACCCAACAAGTCCAATTCCACCTTCAGATTCGGAACTGGGCATCTATTGGAATGCAGCAGTGGCTACAAATGGGTACCCATGTGCCATCATTGGCAGGTTGGTAGTCTTCAGGAACAAAGTGAAATTGTAATGTCTTATGCTTTCAGTCTTCTTGACTATTTTAACACAGATTTCATCATAAATTTTAATTATCTTTACCTGTCTTTCCATGTGTTATTTGTATATCCATGAATATCTGTTTGTCCAGCCATCCATCCACTTATCGTGTGTCTATTACTTTTAAACTAATCTTAAAATTAATATTAAGGTATCTTAAATTAATCAATACATCCCTAGACAGCAAAATAACAGTGATACTGTGCATAAAAACATTATGAATCAATCACAGTAATAGAAATATTGTAATATATGGATCCATATCATCATCATCATCATCATCCTCACTGGCACGACAGCCCTTCGTGAGCCCTGGCCTTCCTCAGGATTGCTTGCCATTCTTCTCCATTCAATGCTACATTCCTCCAGTTCTTTACCTCCAAAATTCTTATGTCCTGCCACACACATTCTTCCCATCAGTGTCTTGGTTTTCCCACTTTCCTATTTCCTTCTGGTTTAGTATTAGGCCTCCATGACCTGTTACAGGGATAGTTTTACCTTTTGACTAGTAGTTGCAGAGATGAAACATGCATACAGGAAGACAGGTATGGATGCTACTTTCACATCATGTATTCAGTTTTTGTGTATGTAAAGAACGCATGAAAATATCAGTTTCAAGTCAAAATTAATGTCTGACTGAGCTATCCCAGTTCATCAGAATCATAAAAATATGGTAACGGAGTTAACACTGAACTTAGAGAAATGCAGCTTGTTGTCTGTATTTATCTCTGTTAATGAAGTTTGATCCATGTTATTTAACTTCATTTTACCATCAGTAGCCATGATGAGAACATACATGTTTTTTTAATTATCATAACAGATTTTAATATTTTCAGGGATATCCTAATGAAGAATGGCTCTGCAGTGGAAGCAGCCATAGCGACGTTGTTTTGTGAAGGCGTTGTTTGTGTTCAGAGCATGGGACTTGGTGGCGGCTTCCTCATGACTGTCTACAAACGAGACACTGGAGAAGTTCGAACACTGAATGCTCGAGAAGTGGCTCCCAAAGCTGCCAATGAAACCATGTTCAATGGGAATTCCACACTCTCAACTGTTGGTATGTATTCTTATTGTTGTGAAGAATGACAAAGTAAGAAGCCTAAAATTATATGTTTTCTCTCCTCTCGCTGATTTAAATACTTAAAATCACAGTTGGATAGACAAAGAGCACATATTTTATTGAGAGAATCAAGGAGGAATTTAGATAGGTTGTGTTCATATTCACTGATTAACCAAATAATACCAAGGATTCTATAACAGAGCCCCAGAAATATATCTTTCTAACTTACCCCATGGCACTACAGTTCCCTAAAAATCTTGGCCTCATGTACAACCAATGCCCATTCCTCTCTGGTATTTGCTTTTGTCTCCGTCAGTTCAGTTTCATCTGTTATAAATCATTCTGTATATATTCCAGCAATCTCAGTCTGGGCCTTCCCACTGTTTGCCTAACTTCTGATTTGCTTTCAGAACTTTCTCAGTCACTTCTTGCTTGATCTATTTTGATCACATGTCCCAGCTGCTCAAAAATTCTTCTTATAATGTCCACTACTAATCAGCATACATACATACATATTTATTTCGTTCCAGAGATCTACAATTGGCAGTGCTGCCTTGAGATATAGAACATGTCAATAAAAAGTACATTTAAAATGTAATCTAATCTAATCAGCCCTCAGGTTCTTGGCTAGTTATTGATCCATGCACCTTCCATGTAACTTTTCAGTCATGGACCCTGTTTGACATACATAGCAATTACATTTAACATTATTTTGTATACTATTCATTTTTGATATTTTGCTCACAGTTCTAGACTTTAAAATATGTTGTTAAAATCCTATGTAATAATGTTGAATGCCTGCAGCAATTCTCATCTTGATTTCTTTCACTGATTTAATTTTCTCTGTTATCAAAGCACCTAAATGTTTAAACATTCTGACCTCTTCAAAAACATAACCATCAAACATTCAAATCCTGTCTGAAGTTGGATAAGTTACTTATAATCCTCATGTGCTTGGTTTTATTTACATTCACTTCTAGTTCAACCTTTAATGCCTCACCCTTCAGCTGTGCTAATACTCCTTCAGTTGCTCTCTCTAACCATCCCAGTAACATCACATCATCTCTGTATGCTAAATATTGTCTTCTCCATTACCAGTCCCAAATCACACAGTTGATCAGCAGTTGTGCATCCTTTTCTAAAGCCAGAGTGATTGTCCACTAAAATTCCATCTGTAAATGGAACCAATTGTTTATATAAAATATCAATTTATAACTTGTATTTAATGATGATAGTACTGTGTAGTCATAGTTGTGTATTAAGTGGATACCTTGTCATCAGGGCATAGGATGTCCTCAGGTTATGGATGGAGGAAATGATCTCCAGATGTGGAGAGTAGCTGTAAATATATTGAGTAAACATTTGCAGACAACCAACAAGATGTGATCTATCAGCTTGAGTGTTGGTTACTAGATTAACAACTCCTTATATAGTAATAAATAATAAAGTTCGTTAAAATTTAAAATGATAAAAATGCTTCATGGTGTATATCATATCTTTTGGTTTATATGTTTTTCCTGTTGTTGCTTGTCAAATATTTGATGTCCTGTTGAAGACATATATTGCCCCCACACACATTAACAGTACACATATAAATATGTGTTGATGAACAAGGCATTTATTGAACCTGAAGGAGTGCAGAGTAATGGAGAGCTATAAATGATCTAGGGCATGAACAGAGTACTTTTTTTTTTTTCCTATAATGAGACTGCAGTTTAGAGAACTAATTTAGAACAAAATAATGGCTGGATGATCACGTAGAAATAATTTTTATGAAATCTTAAATTGTAACAATATATTCTGGAAACAGCAGTGTCAATGCACAGTAATGAAGAGAATGAAAGGGAGTAAAAGGACGAATATATCAAGTCTACCCTTTAGATGTGTGTACAGTACATTAGCAATAGGTCCGTACCCTGTAATAATCTAAATCACTTGCTCTCTCATTTCACTGATACTCAAAGTAATTGAAGAAATAAGGCAATAGTCAGTGATGGTTAGATGAATCTAGAACTGCAAATATTTTGTGACATTTCATTTTTTTCTCTCTTCCAGGGGGGCTGTCTGTAGCAGTTCCAGGGGAATTAATGGGGTACTGGGAAGCATATAAAGAATACAAAAGTGGTAATGTGGAGTGGGGAGAACTTGTGCAGCCAACTATTGACTTATGCAGAGAGGGCATCACAGTTACTCCATACCTAGCAAACATACTGAAAGAGAATGAAGAAGATATAAAAAAGAGTGCTACACTAAGGTAATTTAATAATGGTAAAATTTTCTCTGTGAATTAGCACCATTCTATGGAAATGTGCAGGGGCTGCATGGTAAAACTCTACTCAGCACTAAATGGAAATGAGTGGTTAACTGCACATTCCAATAACTTTATCAGGGAAAAACGTTAGATTATTATAGATATGTAGACCAGCGTTTTTTCATGTTTTCATTCACTGGTATTCCTGTAATGTCATACTTGTATACTACATACTCCCAAGCAAGAAACATACCTCACCAGCAAAAAAACAGAAACTTAAGAAATACGTCATCATAGTAATGAATTTATTGATATTGTGCATATCATTTACAATTCACATACATGGAAAATTTATCATGCATGCCGATTAAAGGGTAATCATGTACATGAAGTTCTCCATTGTGTCCAGTATGTGGCATATTCATCAAAGACATTACATATCAATAATTTTCTTCTGCTGAGTATAAGATTTTATATGTTGCTGTCATTTATGCCTCCAGTCTGGACATAACTTAAGTTGTTTTATATTTAAATGTTACAAAAATAATCCAACATAAAAAGGATGAAGGAAATGAGCTATTTAGGATATTCCATGAGGAACTCCAAGATTTGTAAGTCATCTAGTATTATTATGAGACTGAAATCTATGTGCCAAAGTGGGCTGGAAACATGACTAGTATGGTAGGAGACATGAAAAACATATATAATTTTTGTGGGGAATCATCCTGGGGAAAGTGAATTTGAAGGAATAAGGAGACTGGGGAATGGATCATAAGGTGGTCTATTGTCAGGATGGGAGGATGGAACCAGCTCAGGGTCATGTCCAGTGGTATTCTCTGATATCAGAATTGAACCTTCTTGTTCTGCTACAATAATGCTAGTTCTTTCTTTTGGATATTTCTTATGTACTGTTAATCTTTATGTTATTATTCAGTTAAATTCTGGAAAACAGTGAAACAAATAGTGTTTGGAAAGCAGGAGACAAATACAAACGATTAAAATTGGCTAAAACATTGGAGCTTATCAGAGACTCAGGTGCTTCAGTACTGTACAATGGTTCACTTACTGAAAGTTTTGTTAAAGACATAAAGGATTTGGGTGGTATCATCACAGAGGAAGATATGAATGAATATCAGTAAGTGGACTTTTATTTCTACTTATTCATAAATATAAAATTACAGTAAACTACTCAACATATTTAAGTTGCTGACTCAAATGTGAACAAATGCTGCATAGTTCAAAATGCTTTTTACAGTGCTGACTATTACCTAAACAAATGCTGTAACTATTTCTTAGAGCTTATTGTGAATGTAATCACACATGTTTGTTTGTATGAGTGTGTAATGGCTATTGTTACTAACCAACCAATTACACGGAAGAGAGTCCTTCTTAACAAGCTCAGCTACTCAAAAAATGACCCAACATTTATGGCACCCAAAGGTTCTTTTCTGTGTTCACAAGTACCTGACACTGACCCCTATCCTGAGCCATATGAATCCAGCATACAACTTCCCACCCTATTTCTACAAAATACACATGACTATTATCTTCTCATTTATGCCAAGATTTTCTGATCAAAACTGTATATGTATTTCTGATCCTTCGCATGTGCGCTACATGCCCATACTATCTCACCTTCCTTGATTTGATCATCCTAATAATGTCTGGTGAATAGTACAAATTATGAAGTTCTTTCTCATGCAGTTTCCCTTAGACTGTTGTTACCTTGTCAATTTTTAGTGCAAGAAAACTAATTGTCCCTGCTTCTTCAATCATTTTGTTATCATAATCTATTTTAAATTAATACATATTTCTTTGTTAGTAGCAAACTCCATTAAATTTGTTTTGCCCAAATTTTCTGCATGTTTCTGTTTAAGCCATGAGAAACATCATTACCTAAAATGTGAAAATGGCCAATTTCAGAATATTAAATAATAACATTATCATCAGCTATGAATATGAGTTTGCACTCAGATTTGATTTCTTTTGGGGGAGGGGGAGTGTTGATCATCGATATATGAGAAAAAGCAGGGAACTCAGTACCAAAATTTCAGGGACTCCATGTTTTACAATGCCTCCAGTTTGAGTATGTGCCATAATTTGAATTTGGAGATATTCTGCCATTAAGGTATAATTTAAACCACTGTCCAGCTTTACCTTGAATTCCATAAAAATTTAGTTTTGTTGCAACAGTTCGTGATTCATACAGTCAAATTCTTTAGCAAGTTCACAGAATAGCCTGCAAACCTGCAATTTGTTGTTAAGGGCACATAAAATTTGGTCTTTGAATATGTACAAATCTTTATCGTTTGAGAGAGCTTTCCTAAATCCAAGTCGATCTACAAAGATGATGTTAGAGTTTAAGACATCAATTAATCTCTTGTATGTAACTTTCTCACTTTCTCAGGTATTTTTGAAAATGTTGTCAGTTGTGAAAGAAAAGTATGTAACACTGATGAAGATGTTGAAGAAGGGTCCTTGAAATTATACAAGAGATTACTGTAGATTCCATTGCTACTTTTATATTTAACTGTAACCAAATTTTTCACATTTCAGGGTCACTTGGGCTGCTCCTGTAACTGCCAATCTGATAAACAATGTTACAATGTACTCTGTACCTCCTCCAGGGTCTGGAGTTCTTCTTGCTCTAATTCTCAATATTCTAAATGGCATAGTTCCTCATGAGAATAATATCACAACATACCAAAGAATCACTGAGGCTTTTAAGTATGGCTTTGGGAAAAGAACACAGCTAGGAGATCCAGAATTTGTTGATATTAATGAGGTAAGTAAAGCAACCTCCAAATTTGCTACATTATATTAACACACTGCATTCCTTCTTTCTGTTGTTATCAAGAAAGTAAGGGAGTATCCACATGTATAATTCTTGTTGCTCACTGCTATGGAAGCAGCTGGCTAAGTGGCATTCATAAAACACAAAACTGGTGCAATATGTTGGAAGGTTAAGAATTTTGGAGCAAAATGAAACATCAGGTCTGAGTCTTATGTTCTCAATTTCTCTTTCCTCTCTCATTATCCTCTAGTACTCCCTTCCTCAGTACCGCACATTACCTCCAAGTGTGGTGTTGCCAAGTGGACTGAGATGATCAGGGAGGATGGAAAGAAATAGAAGAGATTAATTACCGAAATTTCTCTGAGGTGCACTATAAAAGCTTAACAAACTCAACCAAACCCAACCCAAAGCAGTGCAAGTCATGTACAATGATGACTTCCTTTGTTGCCTTTGACTGGAAACAGATCACTCTGCAGCTGTTGTGGGAGGTAACAAGTGGAAGTCCAACACTTTTGGAAGGAGGGGGAGGGGGGACCTACGTGAACATGATGACAATTGTGCAGGTGGTGGGAATGGGCATAAGGTTGTACATGAAGTCAGACCTTTGTTTCAGTCCATTAAAATTTTACTTGTATGTCATAAGGTATATTACAAAATTTTAACATCATTTTATACCCATATTGAATCAAAATTAACCTTTAATCCTGGTTTCTTGTTACGTTAAGCTGCTCAAGCAATTAACATCCAAAGATTATGCAGAAGCTATCAGAAGGAATATAAGTGATTATATAACATGGCAAGATCCTCAGCATTATGGAGCAGAAGTAATTATGCCTGAAGACCATGGTACAGCACACATTTCAGTTTTGGCACCTAATGGTGATGCTGTATCTGCCACCAGCACTATCAACTTATAGTAAGTATATACAAGGATTTATAAATATAAGGTGAACCTTTTTATTAACAATCAACTGCTTACAGTAACTTCTGCATCTAGATGTAAATTAAAACATTGAAGACAGGTATGTTCTTTTAGTTAATGATACCAGTTCCCAAATATTTTACGCACATTTAATTCTCCAATGCAGGGAATAACTTTACTTACATTTTGAAGTTCCAGAAGATTGCTTTGGAGCTGAACGGTGTGATACCTGCATGTAGGGAACCCAGTAGTTCTTGAATGTAATCTCTCAAAGCAAGGACATTTGTACAGTGGAACATGGCAGAATTTGCAAATGTATCTCATCTCACTGTGTGTTTTGTGTATGTCACAGAACCTACACTGCCTTGCTGAGTACGTCTTTGCCTCTTTGGACACAGCTATTTTTTCTAGTTTGTGATTGTTGAAGCCCCCTAATAGTCTGTCTGGAAGGTCTTGTTCAGATCCCCCAAGCATCTGCGCATTCACACTTCCAATTCAACTTCCTCTGAATTGGACTCATCTGTGGCGTGTGACCAGTGCCCTCCAAATCACATGCAGAAACTTTTTATATTTTTGTTAAAATTTAGTAAACAGAAAATAGACTAAAGACAGTATAGTTCAGAAGATCCAGTGGAACTTCTCTGGACCACTCAACTTTTGTTCTGAGGATAAAGTAATAACTTAGATACTGACTGGTCCTGTCCACACTTCTCACATATGTACCATACTGTATTCTACAGTACAAAGGAGTTTCTTTATTACAACCACAGTTTTCCTTTCTTTCTTTCCTGAGCTCATGAATTCTACTAATCATACTTTGTTGCAGTATCTAAAGACATCAGTTATGAGCAGCCTGTATTCTGGCAGCTTGGCAGATTGAATGGTTAGAATTGTTGTGCATGGTTACAATATCTAAAGGAATAGGTTACAAGGGCCCTGTTTTCTTTTGTCATATTTTGGAACTGAGCCGCAATTATGTTAGTATAGCTGTGCATACATACAGTGCCTAAAGGCACAGATTAAAAGTGGTGTTTTTATCCTTAGGAGACATAAACATCTTTATTCAAGCTGCTAATAATGCTAATAACCTTAAGTGAAAATGAAAAGTTCTGTCTTCTGGGACACAACACTGTCTAGTCCATTGAAATTTAATGCCAATTTCTTGCTTAGTCTATTTTTTGGCTCTGGAAGTGGACATGCCATGTTCCTCCAAAACATCAGTTGACTTTCAGCCTGCTACACTGCATTATATCCCAGAAGATATAACTCTTCATACCCACCACTGTGAGAACGTCAAACCCTATGTAAGCAATTATGCTAGCCACAGTGAGACCCACAAGGCAAACTCAGCGTGTTAAAAGTGCCACATACCTCATTGTTAATATCACTGGTTGCCTTCAACAAACACCCCTTGAGAAGTTATGCAACAATGCCAGTGCCTAGTCCACTCTTCAAAACAGTTTTTGACCTGGTTTTGTGAAATGACCTTCTGAGCTGCCATTATATTAAGCTTGATGTCGTCAGTGTCATCAAAATTCCTTCCTTTCAATATTTCCTTTGTCTATGGGAACAGAAAAAAGTCATTGGGGCCTCGATCCTGTTAATGGGAAGGGTGTTCCAGCACAGTTATTTGTTTACTAGCTAAGAACTCACTCAGACAGTGCCTCATGAGCAGATCCTTTCGGATCATTTTTGCCCAGAACCTTTCTCATGTCAAGATCATCAATCAAGATTTCTCTGACTGTTTCTCTGCCGCTTTTCGCTTGCTCTGCTATGCTCCTGACAGTCAGCCAATGATTTTCACACACAATTTGATGAACTTTTGCAATGTTTTCTTCAGCTATTCTCATTGCTGGCTGTCATGATCTCTTCTCATCAGTGACACTTTCTCATCCCTCATAAAATCATGTCACCCATTTGTAAACTGCTGTCTTCTCCATAGCATTAACCCTATAAACTTTCACTAACATCTCTCTGATTTTGCTTCCACTCTTGCCAAGTTTAACAAGAAATTTAATGTTCATTCCAACATTCTCACAACAGCACACCAAAACACACTCAGACAATAATACACTCAATAATAAGATGCCACTCAGAAAGAGACTGCCATAGATAAACACCAACACAGTTGTGAAATACTGATATGCCATCATCAAACCATTCTTAGGTTTTTGTCCATTGCTGCCATGGCAAGTACATGTTGGCGAGTTCATGAAATTTATTGCAGCTGACAAAATCATAAATTTATGTGACCCACATGTAACACATAAGATTTAAACCATGGATTTTCATATGACTCAACTGCAGTGTGTTAAGCAAATTCACTTTCCCAACAATGTAGACAATTCACTATATCCAGATATATTTTTGGGAAAATACAGTGTTATCCTCAAGAGATATGATCCAGTTCACTTTAAAAATTTAGTAAGTAAAATCACATTCTCTAAGGATTTGAAATATGTTTCATTGTTTGACAAATATTCAAGCAATGAATGTGTTCAGGAAATGTTAATCTTACCCATGATGCTATCATGAAAATATCCTCTGTTACATGTTTTCCTGAAGGCACAAGGTAGTGTAGTTAGTTGAGGCACCATGCTACAAGCCAGAAGGTCGTGGATTCAAGTCCCCATGAGGTCACTGGATTTTTTCAATTGACCTAATCCTTCCGACCGCACTATGGCCCTGGGGTCGACCCAGCCTCTATCAGAAATGAGTACCAGGAATATTCTTGTAATATTCTTGGGTGTAAAGGGTGGCCGGCACATAGGGCTGGCAACCTTGCCGCCATCTGTGAGCCAATTGTCTAGAAAATATGGGAACCTCAACATCTCACAACCATATGGGCCTCCATGGCCTGTTACAGGGATACCTCTACTTTACTTGCTTACCTGTTTTCCCATATTTCCAAGTCCCATATCGTACAACATTACTTCCTTACCATTTTGTATCCTCTCTCACTGATTTGTCACATGTTCTTCAAGTCTTCTTGGCTTCAATTCCAAAACCCAGTCCTTGTTTATAGTGTCTTTGTCTATTCATTCCTATAAATAATACAATACAAGACATCTTGGAGCAAAAGAGTCAGATGTTCTGAACTGACATAACCTCATTTCTTTCTTCAAATTATGAACTTAACTGATGAAGCATATTTTGTGATGTTGGGCAGTTTTGGAGCAAAGATACGATCAGTCAGTACTGGCATCATCCTTAATGATGAAATGGATGACTTCTCAGCACCCAACATAAGCAATTATTATAATATTCCACCATCACCAAACAACTATATTGAGCCAAAGAAACGCCCATTATCTTCAATGGTCCCCTCCATCTTTGTTGATGGAAATGGTGACGTGGAACTTGTGACAGGTGCAGCAGGTGGAACAAAAATAACTACTTCTACAGCTTTGGTAGGTACTGCTGGAATAATTTCTCTCTTGTTGTGGTATGAGTATTTTTGTCTAGCACTAACTTTAGTGCCAGCACTAAAATATTCCATATATACAATAAGAACCATGCAAATTTCATTAATATATTTCTGAAGTATTAAGATATACTATTCAATTAATCATACGTCTGATGATAGCTGAAATATGAGTCTTGAACTTTAGGTATAAGTTCAGTTAGGTGCCAATTGATGGAAATTTGTGTTTAAAAGTGATTTCTTGCCAGTTTCTCATTACAGTAGGAAAAGTATATGGAATGCAGAGGATTCATGAAATCAGCCTGTGTGCTCTGTGACTTTCTTTTTTGTCATTGATTCTGCTTTCAACAGTATAGGGATCAAATAATACCAGAAGACCCACTCACAATGCTGATTTATTTTGTCCAAATTTTGAATTATGAGACTTGGTTCAAAATTGGACCAGAATGTGAATGATCATGCATAGAATATATTTTACTATGCGGCTATCCAACTATTGGTGAGTTGGGAATTTGTGTGCATACACTGACCATATTTAACATGTACAATTACAGGTGGCTATGCAGAATCTGTGGTTTAATAAAAATATAAAGGAAGCTATTGATGCACCAAGATTTCACCATCAGCTGTTTCCGATGCGTTTGCAGTATGAATATGGAGTTCTTCAGGTAACAGCTTTTAACCAAATTTAAGCGACACTGGGCATGGCCTGGTCTTAGTTGGAATATGACTTGGAAGCACATCATGAAAGCATATTGAGGGAGTTGAAGTAAAGACTCTAGACTTCAGACTCTAGCTTGTCACCTTATTCCCATAATGTGATTAATGAGAAAGAAGTCCCTAATGGCAGATATGAAAGTACCCACATTATTTCAAGGCAAATATGCACGTGCACAAATATATTTGGTGCTGTCTTGCTCTAGGATGTTGTATTCAGTGTCAGCTGCATAACTGAGATGTAGTCATATATGTCATATACTAATAGATCTTTCAAGAGGTAGTTACTGATTAACTTCCCTCTCAGTTTTGGGCTTTTAAAATTCTAATTTTTGAGGAGGAAGTTAATGCAGCACTAAAGATCAGCCAGCTTCGCATTCCAGTCACTTTATAAAGAACCCTTGGTACAAAGCAAATATGAGACAAGGGGCCCCAGGAGGGAGGTAGTGAAGGAAAATTTCTAAATTCCCACAGCTAAGGATCGGATATAAATTGTTATGCATTCTTAGCACAAAACACAAGTTCTTGTGTCTGTGCATGTTTCATATCCAAAATTATATTCAAGTGAATTATAACTCCTATTTTGTATGAAATCCAGTATGAATTGTATCAAATTCTTCAGGAAAAAACCCGTTTTACAGAGAATTCTGGTGATAAAACATAGATGGATCTTAAGATATCTCTCAGCATATATAGAGGTAATGTACCTTATATTTCATGGTAATTTCAGTTGCACTGAGTTCACATCAACACTGATCATGATACTACTTGACAGCTTGCATGTTTTCTGACTGAAGAGTACAGTAACAAATGATGTGGCATGTCATAGTTAAGATTGTGTATGGCTAACACGTTCTTACTGATGTAGTGTAAATGCCACCACTCTTAAGTTTAATGATTGTACATTATTGCACTGATATGTCATACATACAATTGAATATGCATTTCAGCAGAGCATACGTTCACACACCATGAAGTTTAGAAATGTGAGGTACAAAAAAAACACGACTTTTTTTTATGTTGCAATTTGAGAGATGACCAGCTTGCAATACTGTGGTTATAGGCTGATAAGTCTATTCAACTCTGGCCAGCAGGTACACTTGTGTATGTACATTGTTAGTATAAAATTAATTTAAAACATTTTTCAATATGTAATATGAAATAAATAAAGGATTAATTATTTATGATTCTATGCATTGTAATTAACTTTAGATAACATATTTTTATCTGCAATAAACGAACATCAAAACCAGTGAAGTATGAAAAATAGTGAATAACATATTTTTAAAATGTGTGTATTCTGCTGGAATGTGACGCTTCATCATTGTTAATTTTACTTCAGGTTTTGTACTCAACCATTAATACACTTTGGCAGCTGCAGGGCTTTGATAATTTTGAGGAATTCGTTTTAAAATCTTAATTTTTTCTATATGAGCATTTGGAGTAGAACATATTAAGTCTTACGTCAGTGTATTAAGTTAAATTAAAATTCTTTTTTCCACATATGTTTCAGCAAATAATACAAGGACTACAGAAAATTGGTCATGAAACAGAGAGGCTAATATCAGCTGGATCAGCAGTTACAGGCATTGCAAGGAAAGGTGGAAAAATTTATGCCAATACAGATTTTCGACGGGGAGGAATAACAGCAGGATTCTGATCAAGGAATTGTTAGTGTTATGTTTTAAGCCTATTATTAAGTTGTGCATGTCTTTTCCCTGATTCTACTAGAGGTATCAGTATTAACATACACCATGAAGCAGAGGCCTCCTCGAGAAGCTAGTACTTGCTCAGTCAGTCAAGCTATCCCTGCCCTTTATGGAACCTGAGGAGTCATTATCATATTCACAAAAGTCAAGCAAGTCTGAGACCTCGTGTGACATTTCATAATATGCAGTTTTCATGCTCAGAAGTTGTCAGCCCCTTATCCAACTCCCAGTCTACAGGATCACACCTTATTGGCTGTCTGAGACTGCTTATTTAATATAATTGCTGCAATTACCGTGAATATCTGCAAACCATCTCCTCTCACAAGCTGAAGACATGCCATACCATTGTGACAGACAGTATTAAGAATAGTAATTGATTTTATTTGAGACACTTGGTATGAACATTGTGCCATTGGTGACCTCTCAAATTTAGTATATTTTCACTTTGTCATAAAAATCTCAACATAGCAGGCCTGGGAACTTGTGAGACTGGACAACATTAGCACCATTCAACAAAGGATCTTGAAACTTAGTATTCAAATAGATCTGTAAGAAATATGCAACTTTCATGCAGATATTTATAGGAAGCTAGAAAATAACAAAATGGGGGCTGCCCAAAATAATTCGGTGTGGTGATGATTTGTACAATTTTATGTGTTAAATTTATATTGTAATGTGCTAGTAATATCAATAGTATTAAAATCTACAACCCTTCACAATTGCAAAAGTGCAGCATACAAACAATTATCTTAATACTTGTTTTCAGCAATGAACTGAAATAATAGTAGACTATGTGTGAACTTAAAAATCAGTAAGGAAATGCAGTCTGTGCTTAGAAGAAAGTGTGACGTGATGATGTTCATAAAGAGTAGCATGTACTTACAATGAACGTATACTGACTGCATTCCTGGAAATCTGGACAGGACCTTGAGATCATCCTTAAAGTACAGGGGTGGATTTAGAGTCAAGTTATTCAGATGGCTCTGAGTGTTGCTACATCTCTTCAGTTCTTGTACTTTTCTCATAACATATAGATGACAATTGAAAGCAAAATTATCTCCTTGCTATGTATTACATCATGAAGATGAATAAAGCTGCTCAAATCCTAGCTGAGTGGGTACTAAATGGAAGTGAGCAGTCAATTTTAAGTTCAAAATAAATTTATCGCATTAAAAAAGAGCCCTGCATCCACTAAATACCAGGTTAGGTTAGTTCCAGAGCCATTCTGTAAGAAAAGATCACAACACACACATCAAGGATCAACTAATAGTCATCCATTCCAAACTTTTAATATTACCAACTGAATTATAATTGCAGTTGGTAACAGTCTTTATCACCCTGACTTCACATTCAGATGGTTATAGAACCTATTCTCAGAGTGCAAATACTGGACCTTCCAGGTAAATGCTGTGACAGTAGACAACTTGAAATAAGGCTACTTATCATAAGATCCTCTCCACTTCTTCATTTTCATTATCCTTCCATTTGATGGTACACAATCTATTTAGTTAAGAAAAAAAACTAAGTGACTTTTATTGAATAATCAAATATATCTTCTTATATTGCATAAGTAGAATGTACATTTTTGTTGCAGCATACAAGACAGCCAACCATAATTTATCTATAACTCAGTTTGTAACTCTGAGAAATGAAATTAAGTAATAAAGCTTTGCCATTCCTATCTTGTTCAAGTCAGTCCTATAGTTTCCTTAATGTATGAATTATTTCCACTAATCTCCTGCTTACTTTGGAGATGTGTTGCTAAAAACAACATAGGCTGATATGATGTAAATCAGATATATTTTTCCCACATATTCATACATTATGGAGGGGAGATTCATTCCTGGGTTCAAATTTTTTACTTGCCAACCTAAGACTCATTTAACTGCAACTGACTGGTAATTTTTATTCATCATTAACATAATTTCAAGGAACACAAAAGCTTTTTGCACTCCACAGAACAGTATTTCAGTAAATTTCACCCTCAATATATGTTCCTTCCTTATTGTCAGAGACCAAGTTTCACACCCTTACAGTTTTGTATTTCTAATTTTTATGTTTTTAGACAGCAGAAGAGAAGACAAGAGCTTCTGAATTGAATGGTAGCAAGCATTACTTAAATTCAGTTTCCTCTTAATTTACTCCTGAATCAGGTTTTGATTTGTTATCATCGTTCCCAAATATCTGAACTGTGCCACATTTTCAAAACATCTCTTACCTATCTTTATGTCATGATTTTGTTCTGTATTTTGGCAACGAGACAGCAACATATACTAAGTTTTCTCTGGGTTTACTTCTCAACCAACTGTGGGAACATCCCACATTATCACGCATTTCTGCAACGCTCGCTCTTCACATCTCTTCACCATCACGCGCGCTAACCAATCAGATTGCTACAAACGATCGCATTTATACTACGCTCGGCGCTAGCCCGCGTCTAAACCATTACGCGCGCTAGCCAATCAATTCTTGCTCCTCACTTTCGAGTTTGGTTCCGCCCCACCGGCCAGCGTATAAAAAGGAGCGACTCCAGAGTTGAGTTATCCAGTTTAATTCAGTTCATCATCAGCCTACGAGCTAGCCACATCAAGCAACTTCAGCCAGCAGGCCTCGTCGCCAGCGCTCGGTCTTCGGAGACATCGGCAGGCTGCGCCGGGCACGACTGCCTCGGCCCTCCGGCGCTCTCACACCCGACTCACTGGGGCACCACGCCTGGACTCACCGGTGGTCGTGTTACGGTTTGACTCACTGGCCATCTGGCGTAGCCACTGCCTCACGGCTCCTACGACCGCGCTCAACGACTAGCCTTTCACCACCAGCAGCAACCTCCGCCATTTGCCGCGCTGCGATCAAGCAACCTCCAACTCGCTCTGCCGCACGGCAACCAAGCAACCTCCAGCCACGGCCGCACTGCGGCCAGGCCACTCGCCTTTCACTAGCCTTTCTCCTTACCGGCGCGCGCCGCGCTACCTCACCGGTCAATCATCTCAGCAGCCACGGTCCTTTTCAGGGCCAACAAATTGTTCCAAAGAAGTGGGTTGTCATCGGAGTAATGACAAGACTACACACGTTGACAAGAGAGCCCCACACAACCTCCTTACTAGCATCAATTAAAGTTTGTGTGTTTTTCTTTATGGTATCTATATTACCACCTAGTAGATTCACTTCATCAGCATCCCCATATTTTCTCTTACAAATCACTCACTGAATTTCAGTTAAATCTGTGGTCTGGCAGTAAGTTAACCAAATTTAACTTTTGCATTTATCAGAATCTGTTGAGTCTCTTTCTAACAGCTCATCATAAAAGGGAATTTTTATGTAAAGCAAAACATATTTCATTAAGGATACAAGCTTACTGAAACATTTTTCCAGTGTGTTAAATATGGAACAAAATGCTTTCTGTTGATTTAGGAAACACATGCCAAATTAAATCCAGGATATCCAATTTAGGAGTAGACTAGTTTCCATAATTTGTTGTGGTAAGCACAGCAGGTGCCACAACAGCCTAAGAGCTTGTGGAAACAAATCAACTGTTAAACTAGGTACCATGATGTTGGTAATGGCATTTTCTTATTGAAACTACGTGTATAATGAATGACTGAGTAGCACTGTGACCAGATAGTGATGGTGGTTTAGCTTGCCATATTTATGTAGTTCTTATAGTTTTCTCACAACATACATTTATGCACAAACCACTAGTGCTCAGTAATCCACAAGAGCAGACCTATAATCTGAGGTTCTTTCTGATTAAGGTTTGGCCTCTCTGGATAAACCTTAGCTAGTTCAAAGAGTGATCTCTTCAATGAAATGCCTTGTGTAAATCTCATCTCTTATTTAACTCACCTGTGCTTCTTCTAAATCAGACTACTAAGAAAAATGGTTTCATAACCATGGTAACAGATTATGTAATCAGAGCATCAATCTTATGTGAAAAGTCTAAAAGCTTAGTCAGTTTAAAATGACTGCTTGACTACATGATCAGCTGAATGATAACTCAAATCATAATGACATTTGTAAAGTTTGGTAACTTAGATCATTTGGATAAATCTCATCAGTGATAATATTAGTTATTAAAGTTGTTCAGGAACTGCGGTCATTATAATATTCCGAACTCTCCTAACTGAATTATAGATTTCCTTAGTATCCATAAAACATTAAAACTAAATACAAGTAACTATGTAACATCAAGAAACCTAGTCTTTCTTGAGAAACTAGAAGTCGCTCACCTAATGAAGAAATTCTTTGGAACCTGATGGTTCATTACTGTTGGGTCTTTTCATTTGTATCATGCTGGTTTTTAGAGCAAGAAGTTGTTAACTCCCTACCCAACCCAAAGTTGGAGGATCACCCTTTGTTGGCTGCTTATTCAATATATCCAAAGCAACATTCCTTATCTGGAGGTTTTCCCCCACAAAAAAAAATCACAAATATAAATTACAGATAACTGTAAATTTAATTACCAAATTTCCTAACATGTGTAAATCTAAGATCTATAGGTATATTCTTCTGCTCAAGATGTTTGTAAGATTTTATATGTGGGTTTTGTAGTGTATTAATCATGCTCCTGTTATTGTATTATTTGGAAAGCACAGTTTTATTAACTGATTAAAAAAGTCTCTTCAAGCAACTGTACCACCCTTCTGGAAATCAGAATTTGCAATATTCAAACCATCTGCTCTTTCTTCTGTAGCATTAATGAATGATGACCAGCTATTGGTTACCTGTTGCACAACGTGTTGTTGCCCCAGAACTTCTGTTTGTTCCTAAAAAAAGAGAAGAAATATGTGGCTGAACCATCTTTGGATATCTAACTAAACCGAGAAGTCCAAATTAAGGAAATGTGTAGATCAAATGAAAGCTGCTAACTTATCATTCTAGCGGTTAAACTCCGTTTACATATCTATTTATGTAGTTTAACAAAAACACTACATTTTCACTGTAGAAATAAAGAAGCTTTCATAAATACCACCTGAAGGAATATAAACCTCAATAACATCTTCAATGTTATACTCTAAATATAAGATATTCAAGTAAATAATAAACATTAAAACAATAACCCACATAACGAAAAACATCAAAAACAACCTCAAATTATTGTATTGTCACCACTGATTAACCTTGCCCAAGTACATTGTTCTAAGATCTACACATAATATTATCCTACCACTTCCTTTAGGTTCCAAGAGGGTGCTTCCAAAGAGGTTGCCCACAAAAATTCTACATGTACTCATACGTGTTGTTTCTCAGCTCATCATAGCCTTGATTCCACTAATCTAACTACAATTTGTGAACTGCGCAAATAGTTATTTCATATTTTATAATAATCTCCACTGCTCATTTCATTTCCTTCAGATCCACATAATTTGAAATAATTCTGAAGTGCATTTTCAAATGTGAATTATATATTCTTTCAAATGTAATCTAGATTTTAAATTGTGAAGGATTCCATCTGTAATGCAACATAATGAACCCTTTCTTAAAAGACACTAAAATAGATTTAATCCACTAAAAAGTGTTTGTTAAATATTATAAATGTCATTAACTATGTACATTTGATGTCATTGCTACATGTTTTGGGCACACATGGGCCATCATGAAACTAATTTATGAACTCTTATTTCTAATCTGACTGAAATCTATAGAACAGTTCCTTTTGAGACACTGCTAGTAATTGTTGCTCAGCTAGTTAAGAAATTCCCTGCTTTTATGGAATTCAAAGGTTCATTCCTGTGTCCACAAAGTGGCAGGCTTGTGCTAGTTTCTTTCCCAGCTTACTCTTTGATGTTGAAGATGGAGGTGATGTGTTCCTCCAAAACGTTGGTTTGTCTCTGACCAATACAGCATTATAATCCAGAAGACTGTTTTGTTTATAGTCATAGGTGTGGCAAACTAACACCCAATTTATTGTGTAGTTTAAATATTGCTGTCTACTCATCTGCCCATGACACAGCCTTTTTAACTTCAGGCTTCTTAAATTTGTTTTTAATAACTGGCTCTGTGGTTTAGCTAGTCTTTTACAACTGGTTCTACAGAACCTTTGCAAGCCCGCATGAAACACCTGAAGACAGCAGTAAGAAAGAGGGTGACCACTCAGCTCGGTTTTGTACCAAGATTAAGAATGCACTATGCACATTCAGAATGTGCCAAGGTATAGTTTTAGCTACCTGTGTCCTTTGCATGAAGTTCATAAAGTAAAACTACAAAAGGGAGATTGTGATTGTTGGTCAGTTAGTCAACATGGTTTATCTCTGAATTTACTGAACAGTTTTAGATCAAATTTGATATTGTAAGCATAATAGTTATTAGATACACCTGATTGCCTGCTTCTATCTAGAAAATGAAGACAGCAAGTTCCTACAACATTTTTATTACAAGGGACTGAGCCACAGCCTACCTGAATAACAGTCCAATTCTCTGGATCTCATGGGAGCAGTCCCTAGGCTGTACATCATCGTCACCTCTTTTGAGACAGTGCCACAAGAGTGAGAGCTCATTCTGCAACACTCCAATATGCTGAGGATGTGTAAAGCAATTATCCCTCTGCTGAGGGGTGGCATGCTGCACGTGTTTAGTTGCTGCCTTCCCAACTGCAAAGTCATGGTCACCACTTTGCTCCACCTTGAAAAAATCACAGACATAGAGTATACTGCAGAGAAGTGGGCCAATATTTCTAGAGGAACCAACAATATTTTCTGTGTGCTTTAAGCCCCATGTCCTGAGAACAAAAGAGAGAGCTCCGTAGATTTATAATATCCTCACTAGATGGAAGTGTGTAGTCAGCTTCAGGCTCCGGCCACATTATCCTAACTGAAATAGAATGTTAACCATTTTGTAGGAGGTTAGAGAATTTCCAGCGGTTGTTCTGTGGTTGCGTGTTAATTTTGCGTAGCAATGGAAATGACGTCATAGCCTGTTTACTGTACCATTGCCCAGCAACGGATGACTTCTCTTGTTAAGATATTCGATCATGTCAGTCAGCCAAGATTAACAATTAACCTTTAACGTCATAAGTGCACCGATCAGTACACTGCTGATTATGGTCGTCGTAGCCGAAGTGCCCCGATTTCTACATTCGAGCATTTAGACACAGCTAATGGAAGCTTGCTCACACACCGCTAGTAGAAGCATATGCACAGTCCTAAACATTTATTTTTAAATATAGTAAAATTTAATGTACTTTTTTGTTGTTTTCTGCTCGACGAACATACAGGCTTCAACCCCCGCGTCGTATAACTGAATCTCGCTTTTGTGTAATACTCCTTGAAGCACCCGAAAAAGCACAGTCCCACGTCACATATCTTGCATTTCAACTGCCTTACAATTTCATCGTCATCCAAACAACGATCACTGCCATGTATGAGAAAATGAAACTACAATATTCAAATTCACTGTGAACTCACAGAAAACTGAATGCACTCTATATCTCAGCTGCAACGCAAGCCTTTGGTTTGCAACCATAGAAAGGTCAATAATTTTCTTGTAGCTGAAATGGCAAGGCTTGGAACTGAAGTGGCGAACAATGAGTATTCCCTCTAGCCTTTCTTGAAAGGCCATGCTTTCTCTTTTATGTTCTTTAGTCAAAAGACTGGAATATCCGAAGAGTGTAACAAAGACGTGAAACTTGCCAGAAGAGAACCAAATTACTTTATTGCTTCTTCCAACTGTTTTATGGCTCCATAGAATGCGAAAATATTTCAAGTGTTACAAGCAGGAATGATTTATAATGCAGAACTACTATGTGAAGAAGTGGGAATCTATTTTTACAGTACGCATCAAAATTACAAGAAAAAATTAAAGAGTTTACAACTTTTTCTACATATTTTCAAATCTTACGTTACAATATGCGACACGGTGTTATTAGCTGATAAAATGAAAGTTAATTCCATTCATTTATCATAAAAATTATATTAATACATTTTCAAATACACTGCAAGCGCCCTAACAGGAAGCGACATTTAAACGCAGAGCAACAACGGGCATTTAAACGCGCACCAACCACGGGCATTTAAATAAACTCCGGGCAGCTCAAGCTACCACCATTTTAAAATTTTGGCGTTTAAAGGCTAACAAGTCCAAGTCAGTAGGCCCTAATATAATGATCCAGGTCGAATTTCGTAGGGTGACTCTTTTGAAGCGATATGATCTACCTAGCCAAATGTCTTTCTGCGTTATGATTTCGAAAATTCAAAAGAAACTTGCTTCTGATTGGTCCTCGAACTATTCAAATAAAAACGCATTACTGAAAGAAATCCAGCGTTGGAAAGTTGTTTTCTGCAACATGAGGCAAAGGTGCAACAGTTTAAAATGACATGAAAGGATTTTAGTGTATCTGATTTTACCGTCACAACTCCATGGTTATCTCAGACATAAATTCGTTCCTCTATCAGTTACACGAAGGGAGATTTCAGAACCTGAAACCTGTACTTCAACTCTGGATCAAGCAATAACAGTACCGCTAGCCTCTCTATGTCCATTGCCTGCTAATGTGCCCACTGCTTCTATCAGTTCAGAGACATCGCTTGTGGAATCTTTGCCCAAAAGATGTCAAATTTTCTTTCGAAATCATACCAAGCCCATAAAAGCGCAAAGAAAAGCAGAGACTTTGGCGTTGAACATCTGAGAGTTGCATTGAAGCTGCCAAATGAAAATTAAAAGTGAAAAAGCTAAGACGAAAATTTACAAAGAAATAAGTTCTGCTTGCTCAGCCGTCCAGTGAAGATGGTGAACCGGCGCACATCCCTGAGGACAAAGATGAAGGGACCTTTCCATTCTATTTCTGTGGTCTCAAGTATTTAGACAAATAGCCGATTTTCAAAGGAGAAATTTTCGATCCGAAAAGCATTAAATATTGTTTCTTGAAACTTGCGCACATGCTCTAGATAGAAAACATTTATCTGTGGAAAATGTATGTAAAATTACGACAAAAGAGGCTGACTCAAATAAGCCTTTCAGTAATCAGATTTACCCCGCATTTTTCAGTTTTAGGAATTTTAACTTTCTAAATTATTTTTATTTTTAAAAATGCTATGTTGCATACTAAGCATGAGATGTTATACGGTCTTATACTGCATGAATGTACAGTTAATTTGTTGCAATTATTTTCCTGATTGATTTGTTTTCACCAATTTATTCTTCCCAACACCGGGAATGTCCCAGTTATCACCAACATAACGCACTAGCAAGAATAAAATCATCAGATCTGAGAATGCTGCAAACACATAGGAAACCACGAAGAAGGAACTGTGTACAGCCAAACAAAGGAGTTAGTAGTCAGATAGTAAAAACTATGCGTGATAGCACACCAAAAAATCTCACGGTAATTAACTATGAATGTGTCCCAGCAGGAATTTTGCTGTACTTCACTACTACTCTTCCTGTTACGCACATCGGAGATCACGGATGTGCGTTGGTCCCATCACACAGAGACGATCCCTTCGGTTCTGTTTCGATTTAATTCTGCTTTGATTCGCGGATCTCTTTCATACGGGTTATTTTTGTTTGTTTCATGCAGGCTATTCTCTGTGTCTTTGTGAAAGTGCGCCTAAAATATGTAGTTTCCTATAAGCTTGTCAATCATTACCTTGATGTCTGAGCAGCGAAGGCCAAGTCCTGGAATTTACGACGAAACATCGACACGTTATCTGCCACCACAGCTCTTCGTTCACACAGTCGAATCGAAGTCTCCACTAATTCCGACCGTGGCAGTAACCCAAACTTCTTGTGTTCCTCCCTCATGGCGATAAGTTCTCCAGGAACAGAGACCAAGAATCTCCCTGTGTAGAGGAAGCAACAGAATTTAAGTTACCCCCGATTTGTCGTCTTTCCTTTCGTGTGGTCTATGCACAAAATAAGTCCTTTTCGGATGTTTACTTAACGACGATGTCAGCATTGAGACTGTGTAGCGTCAGAGAATATGTATAACGCCGTGTAGTCCGCTGAAAGTCAACCAAAGTTTCAGACGAATATGTCGCTCTGTAAGCTCCATGCTGTTCTTTTTCTTTGCTTGGCTCATCCTTTAACCCTGAAGATATAGACATGTTTCTTCGAAAACCCGAGTGATTTTCAACAGACTAAACGGCGTCATTTCCCAGAAAATTAAACTCTTGATTACACACAAGTAATTGACAAGTTATAACACAATGTTAAGTTGCAAGAAATTGGGTTACACAGTACACCTCTCTCGAGCAGCGGAAGTCTTTTTTTTTTTTTCGCTTAGTGTGGGGGTGGAGTCCAAGTGGGTCCACTCGGCACGGTGGTCACTGATTGGCCTATTGTAGCCTGCCCCGGGTGATTATGATGATGGAGCACTTGGTGGAATGAAGATTGGCAGGGGAAACCGAAGTACTCGGAGAAAACCCACCCCAGCGCCACTTTGTCCACCACAAATCCCACTTGACCAGACTCGGGTTCAAACCCGGGCCGCCGCGGTGGGAAGCCAGCGACTAACCGCTTGAGCTATGTTCCGGCCTCAAAAGCGGTAGTCTAAGGGCGACATTTAAATTGATGCAATACTAATATTACGAAGTAATCAAAAGTTCTAATAATGTCCATAAGTTTACTGAAGTATCGAACGAGTCGCGCAACGAGCGCTAACGCTTCAAATCAGACGGCAGTTTTGATAAAGCCCAGACGCCGCACAATAAATACTTTCACTGTACATTTCCACGTGCCTGTGACAACACGATGTGTGAAATGAGGATCTGGACAGAGTGGTGTGCCCCTGAGTAGTCCTGGCAGTGCAACCTGTAACCGTGAAGTCCGCCCCTTCTGTTCATTGTTCCGGTTTAAGTACATCTGCTCTGGGGCCGTTTGCAAGGACTAGGCCAAAAGGGAAATCTACTGGCTTCTATAAGTCTCCATGCTAGGTACTGGAGTGAGGATGGCTTCCAAATGGGTGAAACAGCCTTATCCTCGTGTCAGCTAACATTAATTTCCACAATTCATTCATTCATCGGTAATCTGTCATACGACAGGTCCACAGTCTCTTCCAAAACAGTTCCTCCACTTAATGCGATCTCAAGCTTTCTCCTTCAGTTAAAATATCTTCTTCGGTCTTCTTCCTCGTCTTTTGGGCACTTCTATCTGCCCCTCCAGTTTGTTTGTCTCCAGATGAAACATCTCGCATACATGGTATCTCTGTTTTTGGAAAGAGACTATCC